>NC_090729.1:13232687-13250187 GCF_036898095.1 Palaemon carinicauda
ACACTTCGTTGGCGTCAAAGGTACACTTGTCGTACTGGACTACAAGGCTGTTTTGTTGCAGGCGGTCGAGCACCATGCGCAGGTGACGGAGATTTTCCTCTTTTGAGGAGGAAAACTAAAGTATGCTATCCACCTAACATCCATGAGACATTGAAACATGGCCCCAGCATTACAAATGTTAACATAACAGTAATTGAAGGTGTATGTATCAAACGGAGTTGTGATGGCGGTCTTGGGATGTCTTCTGGGTTCATAGGCACATGATAATACCCTTTCAGGAGGTCGAGTGTAGATAAAACCTTCGCTTTGTGCAGGTAGAAGGTCACGTCGGCGATGTTTGGGAGGGGGTAGTGATCTGGTTCTGTTTGCATGTTCTGGCGCCTGTAATCCCAGCATGGACGGAGGGAGCCGTCTTTCTTCAGAACGATGTGTAAGGGTGACGACCCTGGGGTAGAGGCCTTTTGGCATAGGCCCATTTCCTCCATTTAGGCGAATGTCTCTTTGGTTACTGCCAATCGTTCCCGGGCCAGAAATCTGAATTTTGCGAAGACTGGGGGTCCTGTCGTCTTGATATATTGATAAATACCGTGCTTGGCAGGAGCTGTGGGCGTTTGGTGAAGTTCCGGACGGAAAACTTCCGGGTACGACGAGAGTTTGTGGGCGTAGGGATCCGTGGGTGTGCTGATGGGGAGAGCAAAGCTGGAGGTGGCGGGTTGAAGAGATGTCCACAAGTACGAGTTTGCATTGACTAATCGTCGGTGGCGACATTAACCAGAAGGTGGAAATGAGAGAGGAAATCCGCACCAAAGATTGGCAATATGACGTCAGCAACGAGAAACTAACTATTAAATTTACCGTTTACAAACGATAATGTGAGGTTCTCGTAACCGTATGTGGGTATAGCGGATCTGTTGGCAGCTAACAAGCAAATGTCGGCAGACTTAGACAGACTACGTCGTGTCCTGAAGAGATCCCTTGGCAAAAGAGAACGACAAGATTCTGTGTCTACCAAAAACTTCTGGCCCGTTCCTGCATCTTGTAACATGAAAAGATTAGAAACACGGAAGGCAACCGCCATGAGTGATGGCCTACTTACAAGCTTTTTGGCCACTGACAATCCTTGGCACATATCTTCGTGGTTGCCCCGAATCTGTTGTGGTAGTAGCAAAATTGCAGTGGATGGGATGTGATAATTGGATGTAGAAGTTGTTGGTTTTGGCGCGAGCAAGTGGTGGGTGGTGGGTGGCTTTATCGCCACTTTTGCACATTACGGGGTAGGCTTATATGTCCTACGGCATTAACGTCAGCTTCTGTTGACATTGAAAAGGTGTCCACTTTGTCAGGAGTGGAGGTATTGATGGAGGTCTTGAAGTGGTTGTCCGTAAGGGCGTTGGCTTTGGTCATCAAGTCCTTCATGAGTAAACTATCGATATCGGGTATGGCAGCGATTACTGGTTCGGATAAACGGCATATCCAAAGTCCACGAAGTAGGTCCCCTCACGAGGAGAGCTGTCTGTGTCAGGTTGCAAGTGAGTGATACTGGTCTTTTCCCTTAGGGCGAGCGAAGCCCTTTGGTCCCTCAACGGTTGAGAGAGCTGAAAAAGCTTAGCTATACGGGTGGCTTGCGACGCCAATTACTGCTGACGAAGGTATGTTTTGAGGGCGTCATACCCTTCATTAGGGTGTCTCCTTGATCACAAAGCCAGTCGTATATTTCAGGGAAGGTGTCCTCGAGTATCACCGCGAGAACATAATCTGCCTAGGTGGTTGAGGGAGTCACGCTTTTAATGCGAAACTAGACTTCTGCGCGATGAAACCAAGCAAACGCCTCTTCTCTGGCAAATGACGAAAGTTTCAATGGGGAAGCCGCAGCTCCAACTTCCGTAGAGTCCGCCATAGTACCAACGACAGAGAGGTGAGGGGGGTTGGAAGGCGGGAGGAGCGAATCAACTTCTGGGGTCACCAATATGACGAGCCGTGAGAAGGATGTGACTCAAAAACAGTATGAAACCAACTGAGTAACTTTATTACAGAACACTCTCCTTTATATACAAAAACTCAATGCAACAGGAAATTTCATGTTCAACCGACACCGCACGGGCTAACAGTTAACAGTGAGAAAAACAGACATATTATTTCAGGTTCAATGCAACAGCAAATTTCCTGTTCAACCGACATCGCATCGGTTAACAGTTAATGGTGAGAAAAACATATATGTTATTTCATGTTATTTTTAGTGCGAGTGGAGAGTGAAAATACAAGCATATTATATACACAAAATGAAATGTCGTTACTATGTACGATCGTCTGACACAAGGTTGGTACAATATATATATAACCTATTTTCCACCTTCTCTAGGTTTTAGTGTGATAGTCACGTATTTTGTTTAAGGGCAGGGGTGGTTGTTTCGCTGTGATTCGCATAATCAAAAAAACTATTTGGTCAAATCTCACGAAATTTGGTGGGATGGTTGACCACAATCAAAGGCCAATTTGACTAAATTCTGTCAGTGATTGGGTCACAGGACAAGGTAAAAAAAAAAAAAGGTAAAACACGCCTTTTGGCTATACCGTTGGCTATATCATTGTCAATTTTGAGAGGAAACTAGTGCCAGCATTTACAAAATTAAATTGCATATGAATTGCTATATCGTGGTAAATTTTTATATGAATTATATGGAAGTAGTACCAAAATTGCTTATGTTGTCATATACAACATGGTCAAGGGTAAGGATACAAAAATTAAATTTTTTTTTCTTTATATTCTCGGTCGAATCTCATAAAATTTGGTGCAATGATTTATGATGATCAGAGGACAAATTGATTAGAATTTGGTAGTAACTGGGTCAGAATTCTAGGTCACAAAAAGGTCAGAATGACATTTTCACCCGATTTTGAAGAAACAAGTCACATACGTTTTTTTTTCTTTCTTGTTTTCTTTTTTTTTCTTGTTTTTCTATATCATGACAAAATGTGCACAATTTAATTACTATATTCTGATATACAACATGATATTGTGTTGTCATTACCCTGGATACCAGTTTGAGTTCAGAAGTAAGCTGAGTCAATGAACAAGCAAAACATGTAGGTTTCGTCATTATGCTTCTATTGTTATCCGATTTGTTTGCATAACATATGTGACTTTAGCGAACGTATGTGCTCTATCGATTTTTTATTTTATTATAATATTATAGTGATTTACTAACAATGTGTCTGGTGTTATTCTTTTAATTCCATTATGGGTATCTTTCTTTCAGGTTAAAGAATGTTTCATTATTTTCCAACGAAGCGTTGTGATTATGCAGCAAACATTCTATCAAACATCTTATTTACAGTTTTTTTTTTTTTTATATACGCATGTAGTTAAGAAGGGAAAAACAATTAAAGTACCTCTTTAAAAATAAGAAAATTCTCATGGTTGAGTTTGAAGGAAAGAATTTATTGGGGAAAGAGAGTGAATTCCGGTTAAAAAATAAATCCATACAAACTATATAGATATATTACTTCTTAAGACGTAAGGTGAGAGATAAGATAAATTTAAATAATTTCTAAACAAATAATGTATATTTCCATCATTCAGTGATACAAATTGTTATGAAAGCTTCACCAATTACAGCCAATCCTCAATAACTTCTAGATTTAGATTAAGCCTGTAAAATCACATTTAAAACTAGGTTTTTTTAGATAAGTAATATTCCTATGTAGCTTTTTGTTCATGTAACGACTGAAATTACCTGAGTTATAAATAATAAGTTGCACTGCTTTATTTTACCTGAATGCAAAATATAAACGCTAAAAATTGCGAAAGTAAAATCAAACTATATGATGTAAAAAAAAAAAAAAGAAAAAAAAAAAAAAAAAAAAAAAAAAAAAAAAAAAAAACACACACACACAGATAATGTAAATTACATAAACTAGCCAGGTTGAGTATATTAGAAGATAATGGATAAGTAGAAACTGAATATAAAAAAAAACAGCAATAGAAATTAGTATTATATTTGTAATATTTTACCTATTTTTGTACTCTCTACATCCATATTACTCTCATATGGTTGGTTTAAGAAAAGGTTTTTTTATCCATTGCCAAAAAAGGAATAGCTTAAACTAATTCCTGTTGGCCTAAATAATAATAATAATAATAATAATAATAATAATAATAATAATAATAATAATAATAATAATAATAATAATAATAATAATAATAATAATAATAATACCAATTTAGTGAGAGGAATGCTCCCTTTTATGGTTATGATGATTGGGAAAAGTATGCATTTTGTTATCAAAAAGAATAACTGTCAATATATTTTCATTAACAAGGTCACTACCCGTCTAGTTTGGGCCCAAAATAGTTCTGAGCACATCAATATAGGAAAATGTGGCACTATGCATAGAATTCTAAGAAGTTTTATATTCAATTGAAGGTTTTATCAACGGTGCAATTAGTTACGGAGCACTTTGCAGAGAATTTTGTGGCTGACGGAATGTTCCAATATCCTAAGTACAGAGCATTTGGTTTTATGAGCACGTCTACTGCTTTGATGGAGGTGTTAAATGTCAGATGCTATTGCCATTGCCAGAATGTCAGATGCCATTGCCATTGCCATTGTAGAATTGAAAAAAATAAATCGTATGCTTTGTATCATCAGCCAAGTATTTATTTTAATTATATATAATACCTACTTGGTGATTTACCTGATAATAACAAACCTTATTCAAATATTGAATAATTTGAAATAATCTTCTAAATGCTGTAAATTGTTCATATAAACACTGATACTGTTTCCCAATTCCGGAAAATCTTTCGGAAAGGCTGTTGAGAAAAGAAAAGAAGGATTTTAGTGTATAATGACATCCATCAGTACCTGTCACTCTTCGTTTAGGAATCCATATTAAAAAAATCATCGATAGGTGTCATTGCGTGGAGTAAAAATACGAGGGTAAACTTGCACTGTGAATGACTGATTTTGGGTTACATTATGATTAAAGAAAAACTCGTATCCGATGGAAATAGTATAAAGAAAGTATTGAAAGACAAATTTTTTACTTTAAATAGAGTTATTTTAGAATACATTGAATATGAACTACGGAAAAGTTTAAAATTATTTGAATAGAATTTTAAAAGTATGATTTATCTTCTGAAATTTCGTTACACACGCACACATACACACACACACACACACACACACACACACACACACACACACATATATATATATATATATATATATATATATATATATATATATATATATATATATATATATATATATATATATATATATATATATTTCTTTTCTTATTAGAAAGGAGGAAGATTTTTCAAATCGCTTTTCAAGAAATGCAAATCCTTAATATAACCTACTTTCCTAAGGTACATCAGTTTTATAATACATAGCATAGAGATGATATCACCCAATTTATATCTTTTGAAAAATAAAAATGACATTTGCATATATAATATAAACATGTTGTATAAAAAAGTAACTAGTAATCATTAAATAAGGGACAAAAACTATATTGACACCTAATCTAATAAATTAACAAAACATAAGTAGTGCATTTCTCTCATAAGTATTAATGGTATTGGGGTAAATACAGAATATCAGTATAAACTTTCAAGCAAAATAATCCACATTTCTAATCAGTGGACCATATGAAATAAAGGAAAGGAAAATTACTCATGAGTGTTATATAATATAATCGGCTTTTATATTGTAAGCAACTTATACTCTATTCAACATATCCTAAAAGTACAAAAAGAAGAAATATCATTTAATTTGGTTTTTGATAAAATATGCTTCTAAAGATACTTGGCCAAGCAATGTAGCACATAAGAAGTAGGTATAATACACAGTCATTTTATCTTATTCTTTCAGAGTATTCCATATTTCATATCACATTATTCATTTACTGTTAAATCGTTAGGTTATTTTGAACAGAATAAAGTCCCTAAAGTTTTATATTTTAAAAGTATTCATCTTCAATATTGTAATATGAAATATAATCATGGCTCTTGTTTTATTGATCATGATAAAACGTTAGGGTAGAAATGTTTTTTATATATTTAGTCTGATCATTGGAAATGAAAGCAAATTCCATGTTCAAAATTCTGTAGCGCGAAGCTACAACTCACCCCTTGTTAAATGTGTATATACCCCTTATATTTTGTATTATTGATAATTAACGCCCAAATACTAGCCGATGGGGCTAAAGAGCATAGTGAAAGAGCTTGCCAGAACATAGGAGCAATCAATGTCCTTTATGGGACCTTGGGAGCAAGAGGAGTTTAATCCTGAGCGAAGAAAGCATACCGCAGAGCAAAGTCCAGTGAATCATTAACTCCATTAAGTAAAGTAATATTTGTAATACGATGAAGGCTGCTATGAGTGATGTCCGCCAGGAATCAGTCAAAAACACCCATATCACCACAAAATACATTTAAACCCAGTCTTATTTTCCATAAATCGTTTATTGAACCATTGTATAATTTTTCCCCATTTCACTAAGCATTCTCTCGGTGTCAACAAACAATTAGGAATTACATAAAACTGTTTTCCCTAGTTTTGCACTACAACGAATGTAACCAAATAATTTCACAGGATATACTAAAAGCTTCAAAATAGGAATAAACAATTTAAGAAAACTATATTGGAAGTTATTGCTATGCATCGGTAGGTGGGCTAATCTTACCCAGAACTCTAAGGGTAAGGGACATTTAAACAGTGAATGATTACTTGAAAAATTCCATAGAAAATATTTGTACATTATAAAGGAACATGAAACTTCATTAATTTTCAAGTATGGAGGACTCGCAAACGAAGTATGATGAACTGTGTGAAATATATGAAATTTGGATAGTTTGACACGGTGATGTAAGGATTAAGATCAAATTCGAAATAAGCACTCCAATTGCACGTAAATACGGGAAGCTACAGATATATTAAACTGTTCCTTACTAGCCCTCAAAATTCATTCCATCTTGACCCTTTTCTGCAGATTACAGATGTCCACCAATTACTGTACAGGATGGCAAGAAGTTCAGACACCAGAGGTCATAGCTTTCTAGCTTTAAAGCATGAATTGAATTCTAAAAAAAGCAAGGTAATTTGCTGTACTGTAATTCTTTTTAGAGACTCAAAAAATGTTTTTAGATTACTATTTGAATTGCATTTTTTATACCTCTAAAGCTCATCATTATATTTTCTATAAGATAACCCTTGGCATATTCTTGATTTATATAAGTCCCTGTTTTTATTTCGTACATATTTACCTGACTTGGTTACACGTGCTCTGTATTTTCATGAAATTTCATTGTAAGATAACAAAAAGTGATAAAATGCTCTCTATTTCTTTTAGTGCACAACTACGGGACACTGTTTTGGGACAATAATAATTCTGTTACTTAAGGCAAATAGTCCTAGATAATATGAGGAATGCTGTCATCTCTTGATTTAGAACGAAATAAGTAAACCATTACTTTGTCATAAAAGTATTTTAAAGTGAAACTATTTTTACGGTTTCTTAAAGTTAATCTCACAAAATCAATAAATAATTATAGAATACCCTAAATCACTGCAGGTTTAGTATGCTTTTAATGTTACTGTATATACATCATCAAATTTCAAAAACCTGAATTTTATACTTCTCTATATGCTAAAATTTCTTAGACTTAACTATTAAAGCAGTGTATTTTATATATGTTATGCAGGTCTTCTATGAAATCAGACCTTGAGTAGAATTTCCGTCATCTAGTTCCCATGGCTAATTAACTATCGTATACATGCAGAGTTGTAAAGGCATTCCTGTTCTCTTGTCAACTTTATCACAAATCTATTAAAACATGATAAGAAAGTAACTTTTTTACTGTTTTGGAATATGAAAAAGGAACATTTGAAATTACTTCAAACTATTAAACCTAAATTCATCACTGGTTAGCCTCGATTTTCATGATCGATTTTTTTTTTCTTTAAGGGAGATGGATTTCCAAAAAATTAATAATGACTTCTTCAATCTAACAAGACTTTGTTTTAACTTGGTTAGTTACTCTTCACGGCCATTCCCTTTGTGTTTCTTTATTTCAATGAAAATTCCTTCAATTTCATTTGCAAATTCATCTTCCTTGTGAATAGCTTGGCTTTAGAAAAAAAAATCTTTGTTCCGGATGAATTTTAGGGGTGATCCATTTTTTCTAATTCTTTGGCAAGATGCTGAAATTTTTTTTTCTAATGTATTCAAGTTTTCTTTCAGTGATTTGAAATATTCGGAGTACAATACTTTAGTTACATTATAACTTGGGTATGGAAGGTAGTATCAAGTACTCTATAACCTCAATTCACTTAAGCTAGTCTCAGGAGTAAGATTTGTAATGCATAATCTGCTAGACTACATGTAGCATTTGCTAATTTTTTGTTATATAATGCGGTTTTTTTATTATTATGGTTAGGCTTGCTGTTTTACTCTTAAAGCAAGTTTTCTTTTCTAAGAAACATGTATTTACTTTAAGTTCTGGGTTGTCCTTATAATCAAGTACAGGTAGTTTCATTGATTTTTTTGCTTACTTGTGTACTATTTATGAATTTAGATATAGATAATATATTGTATTTGCTTGCAATTCCCTGATGCAAATTGATTTACCTCAAAGTTTTGCGATATTCAGAAAATATGTAAGTGGTGTAGTATTGCAGATGTAAGACATAAGTGTTATTAATCCAGGATTATTGATTAGCCAGTTTAAATGCACGAATCTACTTAACAATTAACTGAACACTGATCAAGGATCTTAAGTAATGTATTTAATAATATATTACTTTGTGTAGCTTAAGTAAATTGCAAGCTTTAATCTGCACATTACATACCTAAAATTATTTCATAATACAGTATTACCAAAATGCTGAGACTTTATTACGGTTTATCCACATATGAAATAACAATGGTACAGTTCTAAAAATGTTTGCTCTCAGTTTGTTACAATGTTACTCTATCTGGATGACAGCCGCCTCCTGGGCCCTTCATCTGTATGCTTATGATACATGCATTCCATATTGCTGCCTTCGATTGTCCTGCTCAATGGCTTTGCCTCATAGTTATTTGTAGGATTTCCTCGTTCTTATGCCGCTACTTTGCTATGATGTCACTTTTTGCAATAACATAAGTCTTTACTTTCTTTTTCTGTAAATTATAACAAACTAACTGGCACTGATATGGTTGTGTGTCTTTGCATGTTTAAAAATGGCAATGCTACCTTAAGCGTAAGTGCTTCTATTGTTAACAGTGTTTTAGGTAATCCAATTTTGGATGGTATATTTGTTAATTTCTGTTGACCTACTTCTGCCAAAATTATTGTACATGGCTTTACTTGTATCTTCTCTTAACTATTGATATGTTATTCACATGAGGCTTTAACCTTTGGTTTGTCAGTGAAAACTTTGCATAAATTGCAGATGATAATTATATTAATGTACCTAGTATTGTTTTCCTTTGCTATCGAATTTCCTATATGTGACAGATCATCATCATTGGCTTTCCTCTTAACATGTCGGTTTTGCCTTTGCACATCACAAGCTGCATACATTCACTGTATTTCAAATTCGCTGTATAATTTTCTTAGTTAACATCTGTTATCTAGAATATGACTTGAAAGTTTTTCTGGTATCCCTTGTCTTATTCATAGCTGATTCATTCAAAGATTATTAAATCTTCATTTTAAAAGGTTTAAAGGCAGAGGTAAGGGTGACAATGTCATAGAGACTAACCACATATACATATGATCAGTGCCCAAACCCCCTTTCCATACAAGATAGGACCAAGAAGGGCTGCTGAACCCTAAGCAGATAGAGCTATAGGTTTTCCCAGAACCCCCATCCTTAACTCACAAGGATAGTGAGGTTGCAGCAACCAAAGGATCTAATGAGTTTGAGTGGGACTCGAACCCCATTCTAGCGTTCATCAGCCAGGGATGTTACTACATCGGTCACTACAGCCCTAAAGAAAGAGATGAATATCATTCTAAAATTCAAATGGGTTAAATCTTATTCTTATTCTCCAAGCCTTTTCTTGAGAGGATACTATCATCCACTTCCACTAAGGACTCTTCCTTAGCCTGGCAGAGGCTGACAGAACTGTAATGGAGATCGGGTTAAGAATCCATCCTGGATAAGAATTCTCTGATTTGGTTGGAGTACCCACGTTTCTGATTACAATTTAGGAAAATTTGACTTTTAAGGAAGATTTGGTTCTATTTCAAATCATCTCGGCTATGGAGAAAATCTTCTCAGTTTACATTGTCGAGTTAATTGAAGCTTACAGCCTAAACTGTCCATGTTCAGTCCTTATCCTGTTTTAATTCTCCCTATAACAATTCTTTTAGGTCCTTCATTTATTGGACTTGTTATTTTTTCCTTTTCCAATTTTTGGAGTATTTTTGTTTTTACAATCTTATATTCATTCTGAATCAACATGACAAGCCTTCTCATACAATCTTTGATGCTATGTAAATGTAGATATCCATCAGAGAAATTCTTTGAAACTTTGATTTATTTGGATAAAGAGTGGTTTGGAGATTATCACTTACTCGAAAGACAGCTACCTTCTCTTTTTCTGGATATTAGACCTCTCATGGCAAGTAGATTCACTTCAAGCCCAGTAGGGAAAAATTTGCAAAAATTTAGAGAAGTTCCTAATAAAAATATTACTACTCAGTGCATGGAAATTAACTTCATGTGGCCAACAAGGTAAAAATCATGAATTTCCTGTTATAGTCATTCTGGTATGGTTTGCTTATACACCACTGTACTTTGAAGTATGTTCATAAATAACTCTAAGATAGAATGAGGCTTCATAACATTAGGACAGCATCATACAAACTCTTTTGAATTGATAACTGTCCTTATAACTTTAAATTGTCGAGATATATCTTGGAGTATTGGTTAAAAGGAGATGCTCTTTATTTTATCAGTTTCATTTTCGCCTCAATAAGCTTGTCAGTACAAAGGACGATAATCGATACTTCCGGACAAGAGGAGTGAGTCTTTGAAATGAATTTGTTTATACTAAAACTCAAAAAGACAAGGAGTCGACACAAAATCATAGGAATTTGCTCACCTTACTATAAGAGGACCCTCTTTCAGATAAGGTTCTCCTTATGATATATTTAGCAAATGCAGATAGAATCAGAGATGTTCAATTACATCCATCATCTCTGTTAAATAATTAAAAAAGGCTGGGTATTTTATTTATGTATCTAAGCCTCTTGGTTAGAAAGAGAGATTCTCTATCATATTAGCAACTATGGTACTAATCATCCTAATGAGTAGTTCACTAAAATCTTTCAGGAATTAAAATAAAATTTGAGGCAAACAGTATGAAGTAATCATCACAGGACAAGCGTAAGCATGTTCTATATGGTCAATGAAAATTTTCTAAAAATTGATAGATCGATACAAATGAGAAATAAATGTCATTTAGTGCTGGGGCATAAGCACTGGGAGGAAAACTTTCCAGAAAAGACTCCACTCTTCCAGAGCTATAAGTCTTACAACAGGGTAGATTTGAAGTAACTTCCATAAACTCCACAGCTTTTTGGTTCACAACTAATTTCATACGCTTTATTGCTGTCTCAGCTACGAAGCAGTGATTACTTTATTTTACCATTTGAACGCATACACATTTAAACCATCAGCCCTTATGTCCTCTTAGCAATTGGTAGAATTCAATGACACATATTATTGTAAATAATAGCTTTTGCTTGTATGATTATGCTTACGTGTACCATTTATATGTGTAGTTTCAGAATGAATGCATAATCTTATACGGATTCCTTCCTTATTTTTCGTTTATTACAACTTGTTCTTAGAAAAGTTAATTGACATTGCACCAAAAAGTGTGTTTTTGATCTTGGAAAAGCTCTTTATAGACTGAAGATTATTAATATTCCCCCAATGGAGGTCAGCATCAATGACCTTAGATGTTAGGATGCCAGAAATCTTTAATTCAAATCAATCAATTCCAGCAATGGATGTCTATTAGTCCTCTCAGGAGACAGGGTGAGTAAGGGCATCTTAGTACACTTTGGATTGTTGGCCCAAATTTTAGGCACAATTATTATTGAATTTGATTTCCTACTGTAATATAATTTTTCCTTGGCTCAACCAAAAAAAAAATAGATAAAAAAAAAACACAAAGCTGAGTAAATGAGAAGGGTGGAAATTCCTGCATTTCCCTTGTCAATAATGCAAACATTTTGAGTTGGTTCCCTCCAAGATATATGGTACGTCCAAGTGATGTATCTGCAGAGTTCTTGGGTTAATCTCATGAATAACATTGTAGGTCTTCTTTACATTTATAAGTCTTGTTTCACAAGTATGTTGTTTTTTGTCTTAAAAGTTTGATATCCTTAATGGTTATATCCCTTTCCTGAAAAAAACAGACTGGACTTCAGTGCCAAAAACTGTCTTTGGCCTCAAGTCATAAATGCCTTTACTGATAAATAGATTTTGCCCTAGTTTCCTTGAGTTTGACAAAATATAAATACAATCTGCATGGAAATGGTATATACAGTAGCAATATTCACTATTATATTTGTGACCTAGTTTTACTGAGTTTGGCATGGTTTGCACAAAAGGGAATTTAAGAAAGAAGAAAACAGCACAGTAGCTGGAAATCCTGCTATATTTTTTTTTCTTTTCACACTAACATTCCATTACAACATATAGAGGGTTAAGCATTCTGAAAGTATGCAAAGTGTATCATGCGCCCAATTTCTTCTACTAAATTCTTTGGTTTTAAATAGCCCCGGAAAAACCAATGAACTAATTCTAAAACAGATTTTGATTGAATATAATTTGAGTACCCAAGCTTTATCATATGATAGGCACCAGTTGTGACTGAGCTTACTAGGAAACAAAAAATCCTTACTTATTTTCTGTGAATGGTTTTCTAATAATAGATATCTATGCATATATTTTCATTATTCTTAATAAACGAACTCTAAAGCAGTACAGTACTATAAGGCGTAACAGGAACAATTCCTATTTCACTCACAGCACCACAAAGGCTATGTTATAAAAAAAAACAAAAACTCACAAAAAAAAACAAATACAAAATAAAAGCATATGTACTAACGCTAAAATATAGACTCTACACAAAAATGCCACACGAAGATTTTCTACAGCCAATCTTACATTTGTCATGACTCGCTTGTTCTCTGTTGAATCATGTTCCTTATCTGTATATCAATATTCAGAAATAACATCCCATGTCTTGTCAGTACTGTAAATACAACTAATGAATGTGACGCAAGTGGTATATAATATGTGGTTACTAAATAGTATGCATAGTTACACATTATGAATTTTATACTAACTTAACATACATCCTTGAAGACAGACACTTATCAAATATGGTGTTTATTGTATAAGACTTCATTCACACATCTGACTAGTACTTATGGCACCTTAAATCATTAGTTTCAAACATTTGTCTACAATGAAAGTATGCATGTATCATTCATAACAGTGCTTAATATAAAATGATAATAATAATAATAATAATAATAATAATAATAATAATAATAATAATAATAATAATAATAATAATAATAATAATAATAATAATAATAATAATAAAAATAATAATAATAATAATAATAATAATGATAGTAATAATAATAATAATATACAGCTCCGTGGAGTAGTGTTCTTCATTGCTGCAGTTGGATGAAAGCTAGCTCTCGTTAAAAGCTTCGTTGCAAAACTTATCATTTGTGCAGATATTATTAAATGTGTTTATATATTAACTCCTCCCTGTTTTCTGATATCTTTGAATACAAAAAAAAAAAAAATACATAAAGCACACTTTGATAAATAGAAGACTGTATTTCTCTTTTGAATGATAGAATAGCATAATTATAAACGTTACATAAAAATATCTATTATTAATACAATATCATTGTCATGACTAATAATCTTTTTACTTCAGCAATGGTTACATATTGTATTTAATGCAATTTTAAAATGTTTTTACACTTTCATTACATATTTAGCTATGATGAAAAAGAGGACTTTTGCAAAGAATCTATGTTAGAAATAATCTCTCGAGAAGAGGATTGCAAAGTAAGTTTTAAATGCTTAAAAAAAATAGTGATATAATTAGTAGTTTTAATCAGGAACCATACAGTGTATGGATCCTGGTTGTAGTATTTTTATTCGTTATCATCATCATTGTTTTATTGTCATATGATTACTCCGAGCAACATATAAAAACATAACAAGTAAGTATAAATACATGATTTTTAATTAATCTACTACGACACATACATATCTATCACAGAGTATTTTTATCATAGTGAGGGATAAGTATTACTATGTAGGAAATCTAGGAGGGCCGTGATTGAATAAAAATGAGCATACGTAGGATGTTGGAATGGAAGTCACATCCTTTAAAAAAGAGCAGTGATTCCGAAATGAAGTTAAATCTTTGTAGATACGAGTTTCTTTGAGAGAGTGCTTTCATTAAGTGAATGAGAATAAATTTAGTAACATCCTGGGAAAATATTGACATAAAGTTTATGATGATGAACCATATGACAGTTATTAGAATGCATACCGGAGGGTGGGTAAATAATTGTTACTTTTAATCTGAGGAAGATACATATCTGGAACTTCAGCTACAACAGTCATAAAGAAAACAGATAATAGTTAAGATTCCTTTAGGCTGTGATATCTCTCTTATGTTTGTCATCTCTGATCTCTATGATGATAATACTTTGATTTGAGTGAGTTTAACTGTTCTCGAGGAACTGAACTGATAGTAACTGTAGAATCCTAGTTCAATGTTTGTATTTCGATGTCTTTAACGAATTGAAGTGTTAATAACTCCGTGTAATCACTGAATCATTTTGTGTCATTCACTCATTCTAACTACCATTAGACAAAAACTCTATTATACCTTACTACTAAGGAAATGAAGTATGACAAAATCCTTCAATAGAAACCAAGGGCACACTTTACACCCTTGCTCTGCCTGTAGCAGCTCGCAAGCTTCTTTTGATTTTATTTAATTGAAAACTTTACATATTCTTTTATATATTTCTCACGTATTGTCAAAGGAGATTGTGAATTGGAATTTAAATTATGTGATTATATAATCTGTTTCGTGAGAATACTGTTTGATACCGTTTTATATGAAATGAATGGTAAATTTCTAAGAATTATATTCTATTTAATTTTCTAGAAAATAAATATATTTCTGTTAGCCATCCATATAACTTTTAAGATTATATAAGTCGTACACCTGAAGGACCTTACAGATAACTGATTTCCATTATTGACTTTCTAAATTTGTAAAAAAAAAAAAAAAAAAAAAAAAATAGAAAATAAAAATCTAAGAGTA
The DNA here is from genome assembly GCF_036898095.1 of Palaemon carinicauda. Lineage (NCBI taxonomy): Eukaryota > Metazoa > Arthropoda > Malacostraca > Decapoda > Palaemonidae > Palaemon > Palaemon carinicauda. The sequence goes on from NC_090729.1 coordinate 13,248,078, forward strand.
TCTTTTTTTTTAAATAATATATAGAAGGAAGAGGCGATTTGTGATTGTAGCTGTCATTAAAAATCATAAAAAAAAAGGAATAAGAATTGAAAGAAAAAAAAGTTTAAATGAAAAACATCGCAGAGATGAGAATTCTCTATTTGCATTTCCACCTCCTTTGAGAACTACATGTGTTTTCAGAGTTGCAGACGGAGTTCTTTGAAAATAAAGATGAGATGTCCATCCCCCGAAACGAGGCTTTTCCGTGTCTTTTAAGAGTTGGAATGCAACGCTCTCCTAATGATGAAAAGAATGTTCTCACTGATGCTGGTCATGGTGTTACTTATCATAATAATGCTGAGAGAGAGAGAGAGAGAGAGAGAGAGAGAGAGAGAGAGAGAGAGAGAGAGAGAGAGAGAGAGAGAGAGAGAGAACCCATCTCAACACTCAAGCCTAAGAGACTTTGTTTTTTTGTTTTTTTTTTGGCATGTGTTGATGATTTTTACCAAACGCTTGAATTTTACTTTACATATTTCAAATACGAGTTTAATACTCACTATACACGATTATTTTTTTTATTATATATTATGTTTCTCGAATTCTTTTGGTTTAATCTTCAAAATATACAGGACAAAGGTTACTTTTCACAAAAGCTATACTACAGGATATCCAAAGCTGATTTTATCATGGCCCTACTCTTCCCCCTAAGAATATTTATTTATTTATTATTATTATTCATTTATTTTTTTTTTTTTATGGCAAAAGCTAACATCGGATATAAATTTTCATTCATATCGGTCGCATTTCACTTATTATCACACATTATGTACCCAAGTTTTGCCCATCTGTCATATTAAATACAATTTTATATATGTTTCTGTGGACATCAGCTACATTGTCTGATGTAACTGGAACTGTTTTTTTTTTTTTTTTTTTTTTTTTTTTTTTTTTTTTTTTTTTTTTTAGACTAATATTTGCCTGGATCATTTCATGAGTACACGTTATCTCATCTTCATAATCTATTGACGCAAAGGGTCATGGCTAGATTTCGCCAGTTCTCTCTATCATCATCTCCTACTTCACGCTTCATAGCTCTCAGCTATATAAGCCTGGGTCTTCTAAGTCTCCTAGTGCCATGTGGAGCACAGCTGAACCTTTGGTGAACTAATCTCCCTTGGGGAGTGAGAAGAGCATACCCAAATCATCTCCATCTACCCCTCACCATAATCTCATCCACATATAGCACTCGAGTAATCTCTCATAGTTTCACTGTCTATGCTTCTGTTATTTCTACTTAATGATACAAGCTGTTAATTAAAAGTTTGATATTTGGTACGATGGTCACGTAGTTTCTCAGTATTGGTGATAAGGAAAATGAAGGTATAAAAGAGAAAGAAAAAGTGGAAAATAGAGGGAAATAGTTTTAAAGTTTCAATTATTGGAGATAAACAAATACTTTTCTTTTTTCTTATTTTTATCATTGAATTATTTCAGTCTACTTATTCATGATTACCAATAGTTTATATTTTCATTTTTTATATATTCATTGATATATTGACTAACGCAAATAAATGCGTTCCTTGATCATCCCTATCTATCGGGTATAGAACGACAACACTAACTTGAATAAATTCTAGTGTCTATCTATTCGTATTTCCTGGATTTACAGCTGAATCTACTACATTATTTCGAGAATTGTTTGGATCTTGCATGATTGATTGGTGTTGATAGGCGCCTTTTCTAGTACTGCTAATGCCATGTCGAAGGAAGCTCATTGATAATTTCTTCATATATGCAAGGTTTTTTTCCTTAGAAAAGGTGGAGCTACAAAAAAAACTATTACCCATTCCTTTATTCCTATTCGACTCGAACCCAATACCCCTATACTGAGGATCTCTCTTTTCTAAATGGCACTGATAAATGCCAATATAGAAACTTTTGTCTTCCTACATTGAGCATATTGTAGAGCTGCAGGGAAGGAAGATCTGGAAGGATATTGTTAGAATTTCTTATAAATTCAGCCCCGTTTAACAGTACCAGTCGACAATCATGCCAAAACCCTATGAATGTGAACTAGAATTCATTGAATGCCGCAAAAACCTTTTCTGGTGTTTTAAAAGCAAATTTTCAC
>NC_090729.1:13255187-13270187 GCF_036898095.1 Palaemon carinicauda
TCTTTTACCAGCGAGTTTTACCAGATTTCCCCGGGCCACAACGTGACACAATTGGTAGTAATTCATTTAAATTACCCCTAATGAGTCAATATGGATAAATATACACAAAACATCGTGTTCAAATAGAAATAAATTTCTACCTCATACTTGGGATCGAACGCTAGCCCCTTCTAATGAAAGGCCAGGTCGAAACCAACCATGCCACGAGAGCCCATAAAAGGAAATTTGAACCTGACAATAATCTATCTGTCCGAGGATTTACCTGGTGAGACATCAGTCTCTTTTACCAGCGAGTTTTACCAGATTTCCCCGGGCCACCACGTGACACAATTGGTAGTAATTCATTCAAATTACCCCTAATGAGTCAATATGGATAAATATCAACATTAGAAGGGGCTAGCGTTCGTTCCCAAGTATGAGGTAGTAATTTATTTCTATTTGAACACGATGTTGTGTTGATATTTATCCATATTGACTCATTAGGGGTAATTTGAATGAATTACTACCAATTGTGTCACGTGGTGGCCCGGGGAAATCTGGTAAAACTCGCTGGTAAAAGAGACTGATGTCTCACCAGGTAAATCCTCGGACAGATAGATTATTGTCAGGTTCAAATTTCCTTTTATGGGCTCTCGTGGCATGGTTGGTTTCGACCTGGCCTTTCATTAGAAGGGGCTAGCGTTCGATCCCAAGTATGAGGTAGAAATTTATTTCTATTTGAACACGATGTTGTGTTGATATTTATCCATATTGACTCATTAGGGGTAATTTGAATGAATTACTACCAATTGTGTCACGTTGTGGCCCGGGGAAATATGGTAAAACTCGTTGGTAAAAGAGACTGATGTCTCACCAGGTAAATCCTCGGACAGATAGATTATTGTCAGGTTCAAATTTCCTTTTATGGGCTCTCGTGGCATGGTTGGTTTCGACCTGGCCTTTCATTAGAAGGGGCTAGCGTTCGATCCCAAGTATGAGGTAGAAATTTATTTCTATTTGAACACGATGTTGTGTTGATATTTATCCATATTGACTCATTAGGGGTAATTTGAATGAATTACTACCAATTGTGTCTCGTGGTGGCCCGGGGAAATCTGGTAAAACTCGCTGGTAAAAGAGACTGATGTCTCACCAGGTAAATCCTCGGACAGATAGATTATTGTCAGGTTCAAATTTCCTTTTATGGGCTCTCGTGGCATGGTTGGTTTCGACCTGGCCTTTCATTAGAAGGGGCTAGCGTTCGATCCCAAGTATGAGGTAGAAATTTATTTCTATTTGAACACGATGTTGTGTTGATATTTATCCATATTGACTCATTAGGGGTAATTTGAATGAATTACTACCAATTGTGTCACGTGGTGGCCCGGGGAAATCTGGTAAAACTCGCTGGTAAAAGAGACTGATGTCTCACCAGGTAAATCCTCGGACAGATAGATTATTGTCAGGTTCAAATTTCCTTTTATGGGCTCTCGTAGCCAGGTTGGTTTCGACCTGGCCTTTCATTAGAAGGGGCTAGCGTTCGATCCCAATTATGAGGTAGAAATTTATTTCTATTTGAACACGATGTTGTGTTGATATTTATCCATATTGACTCATTAGGGGTAATTTGAATGAATTACTACTAATTGTGTCACGTGGTGGCCCGGGGAAATCTGGTAAAACTCGCTGGTAAAAGAGACTGATGTCTCACCAGGTAAATCCTCGGACAGATAGATTATTGTCAGGTTCAAATTTCCTTTTATGGGCTCTCGTGGCATGGTTGGTTTCGACCTGGCCTTTCATTAGAAGGGGATAGCGTTCGATCCCAAGTATGAGGTAGAAATTTATTTCTATTTGAACACGATGTTGTGTTGATATTTATACATATATATATATATATATATATATATATATATATATATATATATATATATATATATATATATATATATATATATATATATATATATATATATATATATATATATATATATATATATATATATGCGTGTGTGTGTATGTTTGTGTGTGTGTGTGGCTATCTATGTGCTTTAGTGTATGTATATTATCTATCTATACCATGAAGTGAAATATTGTTATATTTGATAAACATAAAAGTTATTTTCTCGACTTTTTCCTTTAGATATTCAATAGATTTGATTTTACATGAAGTATTGCTCACTTTGAATAAGAATTTTAACCTCACTTAATACGCTATATATTATATTTCTATCCTCAAACATTATGGTAATATATAGAAGTGGTCCTCGCCTCCAGTGAAAATGGTGTTGCATTTTCATTAAATGTTGGTGCAAATTGAATATCAGACAGGAGTGCTGTCAGGGATGAGGAAAATTACAGCCTGGAATATGAGCGTGAGTGAGTTGGAAAAACAAAAGTCAGCGGTGCGGTGGGAGCCGGTAATTTGCATAACAGTTGTTGTAATAATTTTGCGAAAAGGAAGAGGGAATGAATGTTTGTCCTTCTTAGGGAATAGAATTAAAAGGTTAATCTTAAGAATATTTTACTGAAGATGATTTCAAACAGTTTATTCACCAAATGCTACCATTTGATGTCACATTCTTTATGAACGATTAAGAATAATTATGTTTATCATTATCATAGAGAGATTCATTTTAGAGTATAACAGAGATAAACTGCCTGGTTTAGGGATATAATTATATTATTTTTGGTGAGTGATATTAGTCCACTTTTATATGTATGAAATATTATCAAATTCGAATATTTTATCATCATCATCATCATTATTATTATTATTATTATTATTATTATTATTATTATTATTATTATTATTATTATTATTATTATTATTATCATTATTATTATTATTATTCCCTAGTTTGCAATTTGGTTTTCGTAAAGTCCTTGGAGCATGTGATGCCCTTCTTATAATCCGCAATGTTGTACAGAAATCCCTTGATCGTGGTTAGGAAGTTCGTATGATAGGCCTTGATTTTAGTGCTGACTTTGAATGTGTTAATCATAAGCCATTGTTTTCAACCTCAAACAGTTGGGAGTGGGTGGGCCGTTTCATAGCATTATTATTGATTTTTTAAGTAATAGATCTAAAAATAATTGTTGTTGATGGGCACCATAGTGTGTATAGGATTGTATATCCGGTGTTCAACAGGGTAGTGTTCTTGGCCCATTACTTTTCATACTATATACACATGGCCTAAGGTTTGGCTTAGAAAACAAGCTTGTTGTATATGCAAATTTTGCTACTCTTTTTGCATAAATTCCATCCCCAGAATGTAGATATGGGGCTGGGAAATCCCTTAATAGAGATTTAGCTAAAATTAGTGCATGGTGCAAATTATGGGGTATGAAGTTTAATCCTAACAAAACTCAAAGTATGATTGTAAGTAGGTCAAGCACGGTGGCTCCTCAACATCCAGATCTCAGTATTGATAATGTTTCTTTAAATTTGTATGATTCTTGAAATTTTAGGTGTGATTCTCGACAGCGAATTTACTTTTGAGAAACACATTAGGGGTTGTCAGGCAGTAACGTAATTTCAAAGTAAAATCTTGTTGTTTTGCCTTTTTGCATTGATGGCTTTCATTTTTATTTTGTTTATAATTTGGTTAAACTAAATTAAGTATTTTGCTATTCGGTTTACATTAGTACATATATTTTGGTTAAATGTGGTGTTTAATTTGCTTTGGTTTAAATGTAGTATTTAATTTGCTTTGGTTGAAAAAGCTTAAGTTTTTGTGGCGCCATCTATTGAGTGCATTTTGAAGTGCAGCCTTCCTCAGTATTTTTACTTCCTTTGCAAATTTGTAACTATTTATTTTCTTTGTGGTGACTGGGAGTGTTGTAAGGAGAGGTGACTTGTGACTCTTCTAAAGTGTTTTCTGGAGTCTAGTTCAAGGCCGTTGATGACTCTGGAGCTGCTGATCTGCCTATTGTGGATTAAATATACAATCTACTGTCATTGAGGTGCTTCTTAATGTGGGAGGCAGTTTACCTGTGAAGCTACGTGTGAGAATAAGACATGCAACGGTGGTTCAAGTGAACTACTGGCTTAACCTGGACATTGGCAGTTTGGTGTAGAGCAGGGCTCGAGAGCCTTTTTCATCTTTGATGGATATTTCTACTGTATCAGCACTAGAGTGGTCTTGTTGGAGCAAGTAGGGAGGTTTCTCTCAGGTAAGAGGAACATCCCCTGTATTTTGGCGAGCCGTAGACTGAAAGTGCATACCCACCAACGGTTGTGAAGGGCAGTTCTACTGATGAGAGTGACTACCTGTGACCACATTTATGAGCAGTAAATGGACTCGATCTATATCAGTAGCGGTCTGTGTCATATGACCAATATATTTATGTATTTAATTGTCAAAGCTGTTGAAGGTTTAATATGAGTGTCTTAAGATTATGTACTATAATATTAGGGTTTAGATTATTGTGTCATAGGTAGGATTATTGTTTCTTTTTGTATGTTCTTCCACTTCTTTCCTTTCTAATTAGTAGTAGGTTAGCGTGGTGGGTAAAGGCTTTTGGGTACCTTAACATTAAAAATTTAGATTTTCTCACTATGAGTAGGGTTTAGCTTTAGCTTTAGGTGACTCAATGAGTTAATCGATTGCATATTGTACCTAATCAATTTATTACTTTTTGTGAGCCATCAGTGTTAGTACATTTATTGTTGTAATAGATATTGTGAAATTTTTGCCCTTGTGTCTTTCTGGTTTTCATCGCTCCTACTGATTTGTGTTTTCGTCACTGGATTTGAGAATAAGATAAAAGAACCCGTTATGGCTTCCTCCTAAAGGGAGTTCGTAACAAATTTTGGCGACCGTGACAGGATCCAGGACAAACTCAATCGGTGGTGCGAGTTACCAGACTGTGCTGTTGGTGAGAGTTTTAAGTATTTATTTATTTATTTTTTTTTTTTTGTGCCTCATCACCTTCCTACTTTTCTTTTTCACAAATTATGATGTAGAGTTTAGCCCTGCCGAATTTTTGGCTTCTGAGAATTATATTAGGTATTTGAGTGCTCTAACTAAAGAAAATTTGAAAGCTTGTGCTAGGTGGTTAAGCATTTCTTTGACAAATAGGGAATTGAAAATGGACGTATATAATTTGGTAAAGAATAGGCTGTGTGAACTTAAACTGCTGATGAATTAACTATTGAAAGCATGAGTGAGTCTGATGTAGAAGGGGCTCCGGGATTGATTCTTTTTCAGGATCCGTCTCAATGTGAACTGATTTTTGAAGGTTATGGCAGTCTGCCTGATGGTAAAAGTCAGACTGATGGTGTTCTTCATACTGATAATGTGTCTCCAGCTGTTCCTACTTGTTCGGTCAAAGGGGAAAATAAGCCACTAGTAAAGGATTTCCAGAACATGCTGGAACTAAAGAAGTTAGAGTTCGAGGAGTTTGAGAGAATCAGAGCACATAAGAGAACGATGCTTAGCATACAGTTAGAGTTGGCCAAGATCCAGCAAGGTAAGAAGTGTGAGAGTACCCGCATTCATGAAGATATTGGGGAAAAGTTTAGTTTTGGGGATGCTCTAAAACTTGTACCTTGTTTTACCGAGGAGAATGTGCCTGAATTTTTTAAAGCTTTCGAAAAAGTATTGCTTCTAGGTTGTCTTGGCCTACGGAGGTCTGGACAGTGTTGATTCAATGTCGCTTACTGGGCAAGGCTCAGAAGGTTTATAATGCCATAGAGGAGCAAGTATCTCGGGATTATGAGAAAGTGAAAGCTTTGATATTAAAAGCTTATGATTTGGTTCCCGAGGCCTACAGGCAGAGGTTTAGGAATTTTAACAAAACCCCGAACATGACTTTTGTGGAGTTTGCTTGTTTAAAGCAGGAGCATTTTGATGATTGGCTCAAGAGTCACCAAGTAACTACTTTGGCGGCCTTGAAAGAGTTGATATTGATTGAAGATTTAAAAAAATCGTGTGCTAAAGATTTAAGAGTTCATTTAGAAGACTTGAAAGTGACTTCTTTTCCCAGAATTGCTCAGTTGAGTGATGAATATATATTGACCCACAAGGTTGGTACTGAGAACGTCAGGGGTGATTTCCCTGTGTTCAAGGGTAACTGGGAGAGTAAAAAGAGTGTCCGTTAACCAAAATAATTCTAATTTCTAGGCTGACTATAACTCTAAGGCGAATTCCAATTTTCAGGTAAAAAATCAACCAAACAGTAATCCCAGTGGTAATTTTGTAAATAGGAATTTCGCAAAAACTAATAATGCCCATCATAGTCGTACTATAACAAATGGTGTGGGAAGAAGTAGAACCTGTTACTGATGTAATAAGACAGGACATATCCAAGCTAATTGTTTTGCTCGTCAGAGTTACTTACAGAGGTAGACTACTTCTCCTATTGTTGTGGTAAATAATGTTAAGGCTTTTCAACAATCTGTAGAGAATGAGGAAAATGGTAACAAAGGTAATAAAGAGAATGATTCCCCCATGTGACTGTCATTTATTAAGTATATTTGGCCAGGTAAACTGAGATTTGAGAAGGAAGTTATAAATGTAAAATTTTTGACGGATACAGGTGCTGCTCGATCTTTATTGTTAAGAAGTAGGCTACCTCTTAACGTGAAGATCGCTAACTATATTATTTTAAGTGGTTTTCCGGACACTGTCGTGTCGGTTCCTGTGGTTGAAGGAGAGATTGACATATTGGGTGTCGTAAAGAATATTAATCTGGCCATTGTTGATAAACTACCTATACCTGTGATAGATGGTATCCTAGGTAATGACTTGTGTAATGTGGAGGGGTAAGAATTGTTTCCCATTTTAACTTTAAATAAATTACCCATTGCTGTAACTACTCGCTCCCAGAAAAAAGGGTGTAACCTCTTGATGGACAGAGAGGATTTACATTTAGACCCTCTACAAGTAGATGTAGCAGTAGGAAGGCTCGAGTCTGTAGGAAGTCGTGGTAGTAGTAAGATAGTTAGAGCATGGAATAGGGCAGATTTTATAAAAGCTCAGCATGATGAATTTGATGTGGAAATAACTGAGGGGGATAATATTTCTAAGCCATGTTTTGTATCGGAGAGAGGATTATTGTGTAGATTAAGCAGTTCTGCTCTTATGGAATCCTCAGAGTATCATAAGCAGATTTTGGTACCTAAACAATTCAGAGACGAATTGCTGCAGTTAGCTCACGAGGATCCTTTCTCGGGACACTTTGGGGTAACAAAAACTTTTAATAGATTAACAAAGCTGTTTTGGTGGCCTAATATGAGAAGGTGTATTAAACAGTTCTTGCGAACTTGTATAACGTGCCAGGTCATGGGTAAACCTAATCAGGTATTGCGAAAAGCTCCATTAAAACCCATCCCTGTAATTGGTGAACCATTTGCAGAGATTGTCATTGATGTTGTTGGTCCTTTACCTAGAACTCAATCGGGATATATGTATTTTTTAACTGTGATGGATAGGGCTTCTCGGTCCCCAGAGGCTTTCCCTCTTAGGAAAGTAACGTCAAAAGCTGTCTGGGAAAAGTTATTAGAATATTTTTGTCGTTATGGGTTACCTTGTACCATTCAATCAGATTGTGGTACTAACTTTACTTCCAAGTACTTTAAGGAAAGGTGTGCTGAACTGGCCATTCAGAAAAATTACCAGTGTTCCATACCATCCTGAAAGTCAAGGGGGTGTGGAAAGGTTCCACCAAACCTTAAAAATTATAATTGGCAAGTAATGTTATGAAAGGTAGAGTAGTTGGGATAAGGAACTACCTCATGCGTTATTTGCAATAAGAACTCACCCAAATGAATCTACTGGTGTTTCTCCTTTCAGATTGGTGTATGGTCATGAGGTTCGAGGTCTTTTAGAAGTGTTATTTGAAGTGTTGATTGGGGGACGAAAACAAATTCAAAATCTGAATATATTTTTATCTAATTTGAAAAATAAATTGAGTGGTGACTGGAAGTTTGCCAAAGGTAATCTGGAAGCTTCCCAGGCTATTATGAAAGCATTCCATGATTGTAAGGCAGTTAGTCGTTCTTTCGAATCTGGAAATCTGGTTCTGGTTTTAGAAATGGACCTTGATAGTTTTCTGAAACCTAGATTTAAAGGTCCATGGAAGGTAATAAGAAAGGTGTCTGACTTTAACTACGAATTAGATTCTCCTCGTTCTAATAGGAAGAGTAGAATTTTTTCACATTAATAGATTAAAGGAATATGAAGGTAAAAATCTAAGTCCATTAAATATTTTTTATGAAATGCCATGTCCTCTAGCTACTGTATTTTATGATAATGTTGATGACCATTTACCTGTAGAGAATTTAAGAACTAAGGTTGAGATTTTTAATAAGGCAAATGTTTTGTTGGAACATCTGGATGAAGTCCAGAGGAAAGATTTGTTGTTTGATAACGGCTTTTTCAGAAGTGTTTAGAGAGGCTCCAGGTTTTACTTCATGGCTTGAACATAATGTTGAGGTAGGTGATGCTCGTCCAGTAAAGCAGGCTCCGTACCTCCTGAACCCAGAAAAAGCCAAATTAGTCGATAAGGAGGTACAGTATATGCTGGACCATGATCTTATTCAACCCAGCTCAATTCCGTGAAGTTCTCCTATTGTTCTGGTAAAGAAACCTGATGGTAATTATAGAATGTGTGTTGACAACCGTAGGGTTAATCAGGTAACCAAGAGTGACAGTTTCCCTCTTCCACGGATTGACGATTTAATAGACCGTATAGGTAATGCCAAATTTGTAACTAAATTAGACTTATTGAAGGGTTATTGGCAGGTGCCATTGTCTCACAGGGTCCGTGAGATTTCGGCATTTGTCACCCCAAATGGGTTATATGAGTGTAAGGTGATGCCTTTTGGTTTGAAAAATGCAGCCTGTACGTTCCAGCGCCTTATGAATAGGGTAATATGCGGGCTGGAGGGTACCAAAATATATATTGACGACTTTGTTGTATAGAGTCAGGACTGAAAAACCCATGTTGAAAGGTTAAGAAAACTGTTTCAGGTTTTACGAAAGGCTGGTTTGTTTGTAAACATCGATAAGTGTGAGTTTGGTAAGGCTGTAGTGACGTATCTGGGTCATGAGGTTTGTTTGGGGAAGGTTGCTCCTAAAAATGCTAATATGGAGGTTATAGCTAACCTTCCTCAGCCGCGTAATGTCCGTGATGTCCGCAAAGTTCTTGGCATGTTAGGGTATTACAGGAGGTTCCTGAAGAATTTTGCTGACATCGCCCAGCCTTTAACTAATCTATTGAAAAAGAACACTAAGTTTTTGTGGAGTACGGAATGTGAAAAAGCATTTTCTAATTTGAAATCGGTATTAGTCTCGGAACCAATTCTAAGCTCTCCAAATTTTAAAAAACCTTTTATTTTGGCGGTGGATGCCAGTGACATGGGTGTTGGAGGAGTTCTGTTTCAGAGAGATGATGAGGGGGAAAAGCACCCTGTATCTTATTTCAGTAAAAAGTTAGTCCCGGCTGAAAGAAAAAAGTATTCCACCATAGAGAAGGAAGCTTTGGCTCTGGTGAAGAGCTTAACCCATTTTACTATTTATTTATCTAGTTCGTTCCAGGTTGAAGTGTTGACGGACCATAACCGGTTGGTATTTATAAATAGGATGAAAGGAGCGAATCAAAGGATTCTGCGTTGGGCACTTCTCCTTCAGGAATAAAACCTGGTCTTTCAGCATATAAAAGGAGTGGACAACAAGATCCCCGATGCACTTTCTAGGATGTGAAGTGTGGGCTGTTGTGCCGTTCTTGAATTTTTAAAATTTTCTTTTCAGATGATGTATAGGCTATTAATGTATTCTAAGGTTGTTTTTGCTTATTTTTCGTGCAATCCCGGAGTTCCCTGTTTTTATTTTATTTATTTTTTTTTTTTTTATGGGGGAGTGGCCAGTAAGGTTAAGTAGTCTTAGTGTGAGTGTTTTGGTTGGTCATGTTTACTTTCTTATTTTTGTATTAAGGTTTAAAAAAAAAATATTTTTCCTGTTTAGTCAAAATATTTTTTTTTTTTTTTTGTCGTTGAAGGAGGAAGGTGTTAGGCAGTAACGTAATTTTAAAGTAAAATCTTGTTGTTTTGCCTTTTTGCACTGATGGCTTTCATTTTTATTTTGTTTACAATTTTATAAAGCTAAATTAAGTATTTTGCTGTTGGTTTTACATTAGTACATATATTTTGGTTAAATGTAGTGTTTAATTTGCTTTGGTTTATATGTAGTATTTAATTTGCTTTGGTTGAAAAAGCTTTTTGTGGCACCATCTATTGAGTGCATTTTGAAGTGCGGCCTTCCTCAGTATTTTTACTTCCTTGGCAAATTTGTAACTGTTTATTTTCTTTGTGGTGACTGGGAGTGTTGTAAGGAGAGGTGACTTGTGACTCTCCTAAAGTATTCTCGGGAGTCTAGTTCAAGGCCGTTGATGACTCTGGAGCTGCTAATCTGCCTATTGTGGATTAAATATACAATCTACTGTCATTGAGATGCTTCTTAATGTGGGAGGCAGTTTACCTGTGAAGCTACGTGTGAGAATAAGACATGCAAATGTGGTTCAAGTGATCTTCTGGCTTAACCCTGGTTAGGTACATCCTCGGACACCCCTTTAAGGGTATACTCGGTCTCGCGCGACCCCAACGCATAAAAAAATTCTTGAAAAATCTGTTTTTGCAGTAACCTCCTTTTTTTGCCAAAAAAAAAAATTCAATGAATGCTTCAAACTACTGTAAAGATAAATACTACACATCTGCAGAAAAACTATTTATTATATATGTTTTAAAAAAATATGTAGAAAAAAAGACCTCACATAAAAATTCATAAAAACAAAATTTATACATATATGGGAGGCAGTTTACCTCTGAAGCTACGTGTGAGAATAAGACATGCAACTATGGTTCAAGTGATCTTCTGGCTTAACCCTGGATAAGTACCTCCTCGGACACCCCTTTAAGGGTATACTCGGTCTCGCACGACCCCAACGCTTAAAAAAATTCTTGAAAAATCTGTTTTTGCAGTAACCTCCTTTTTTCCCCCCAAAAAAATTCAACGAATGCTTAAAACTACTGTAAAGATAAATACTACACATCTGCAGAAAAACTATTTATTATAAATATTTAAAAGAAATAATTAGAAAAAAAGACCTCCCATAAAAATTCATAAAAACAAAATTTATACATATATACACAAATCCTTTTAGGAATTGATTCTTGAATGTTTAGGACACATCTTGATGTATTTTGGATGAAGTCGGACCCATGGAGGTGAAGATCTGAAATGAGAAAAAAGGGTAACCTTTTTTGCCCAAAAAAATGTGTCCAAATTTCATGAATTATTTTGGGTACCCAAATGAAATAGGAATTGGCTACTTTTTTTAGGGAATAAACATATGTTATCCTAAAATAGAAATATGTAAAAAAATCTTCATTATTTTGTAAATTAAATTTATATCAGGGGCCATATCTAAAGGTAATTTTTGGAGTACTTAGAAGTTTCGTAAAAAAAATAAATATATTTAATATATGATATGATATTTATGCAGGTAAAAATATACCAAAATATCACAAATCCTATAGGGAACAAGAATATATATAGATAGGGCAACTTACGCTTCGGATATGTCCACAAAATGGCCGCCAACCACACTGACTCAGACTCCCTAATCTGCCAACTGAAATGTAGGAAGGGTATGTCAATTTCATGGTGTTATTTACTAATCTAATTATTCTTGGATATGCATAAAAATTGTATAGTTGGTTGCTGGATAATTGTTGCTTATTTTACGACTATAAAATTAGAATTCTAACCCCAAAAAAATTTTTTAAGGGAAATAAAATCGAAAAAAAAAATTGTAAAACAATATAATATTTTAGCTAAAAAAATTTGATGATATTCAATCAAAAAAGAAGTAAACAAAATTTTCCGACAAATAAACATCTAAATGAATCATTACTCTGTGATAGTTCCTTAGTACGTAGTAATTTTGAAAGAAATGGGATAAAAACGAAAAAGTGGCAATCGCAGGAAAATCGAACACATACCTATATATACCCCATATCTGGCTAAAAATAAAGATAGGCATGGGTAGCCAGATCATCTAGAAACACTTTCCAACACTATAAAAATAAAATTTTTGTGACACTACTTGGCAATTCCTTACGGTAACATGACTAAGCAAAAAAATGCAAAACAAATAAAAAGGGGCACTCGATGAAAAATGGCAACATGCTAATGGTGGGCATTTCAGAAAAAAAAAATTCAGCCACGTGCCAGGCAAACCATCAAGGCACATTTTCCGACAAATAAACATCTAAATGAATCATTACTCTGTGATAGTTCCTTAGTACGTAGTAATTTTAAAAGAAATGGGAAAAAACGAAAATATGGCAATCGCAGGAAAATCGAACACATACCTATATATTCGCCATATCTGGCTAAAAAAAAGATAGGCATTGGTAGCCAGATCATCTAGAAACAACTTCCAACACTATAAAAATATAAGTTTTGCGACACTACTTGCCAATTCCTTACGGTAAGATGACTAAGCAAAAAAATGCAAAACAAATAAAATGGGGCACTTGATGAAAAATGGCAATGTGCTAATGGTGGGCATTTCAGAAGAAAAAAAATTTCAGCCACGTGCTAGGCAAACCATCAAGGCACATTTTCCGACAAATAAACATCTAAATGAATCATTACTCTGTGATAGTTCCTTAGTACGTAGAAATTTTGAAAGAAATGGGAAAAAAACGAAAAAATGACAATCGCAGGAAAATCGAACACATACCTATATATACACCATATCTGGCTAAAAAAAAAGATAGGCATGAGTAGCCAGATCATCTAGAAAAACTTTCCAACACTATAGAAATATAAGTTTTGCGACACTACTTGCCAATTCCTTACGGTAACATGACTAAGCTAAATAATGCAAAACAAATAAAAAGTGGCACTCGCGGAGAAATGGCCAACATTCTAATATACGGCATCTCAGATAAAAAAAAAGACATGCACGTGTTAGCCCAACCATCAAGGCACACGTTCTAACAAATAAACATGAAAAAAAATCAATAATATATGGCAATTAATTACTACCTAGTAAAGTTTTACAAATATTGAAAAAAAAACAGAAATTGGCAACTGCAGAAAAATACCCCACATACCAATATCTACGGCGTATCTGACAAAAAAAAAGTCACGCATGGGTAGCCATATCATCTAGACACACTTTCCAACACTAAAAAAGCAAAAGTTTTGCGACACTATTTGGCAATTTCTTACGGAAAAATGACTTGGGCAAAAAATGAAAAAAACTGAAAAAGGGGCACTCGGGGTAAAATGGTCCTCGTGGTGATGAACGACATTTCAACTAAAAAAAAATCATGCATATGGTATCCATACAATCCACCAATACTTTCCACAACTGATAACCTATACAAGTTGCACCATTCTACGACAATTTCATAATACGTAATAACTTTGATAATTATGCAACTTAACTTAGAAGGGTAAACTCGGTCGCGCTCGACACCGACTCGTCTCAGATATCTGGGAAGGAGTACAGCTACAGCGATGCACATCTGGACACTACTAGAGCGTGTAGGTGAGACACCGACTGCAGGTCGATCACCCACAAATTCAGTCACGGAGATGAGTAAGGTGAGAAAAACATCTTTTGTTTTGACGCTTAGGGTCACGGACGACCCACCGTACTGTTCCAGGGTTAACCTGGACATTGGCGGTTTGGTGTAGAGCAGGGCTTGAAAGCCTTTTTCGTCTTTGATGGATATTTCTACTGTATCAGCACCAGAGTGGTCTTGTTGGAGCAAGTAGGGAAGCTTCTCTCAGGTAAGAAAAACATCCCCTGTATTTTGGCGAGCAGTAGACTGAAAGTGCATATCCACCAACGGTTGTGAAGGGCAGTTCTACTGATGAGAGTGACTACCTGTGACCACATTTATGAGCAGTAAATGGACTCTATCTATATCAGTAGCGGTCTGTGTCATAGGACCAATATATTTGTGTATTTAATTGTCAAAGCTGTTGAAGGTTTAATTTGAGTGTTATAAGATTGTGTACTTTAATAATAAGGTTTAGATTATTGTGTCATAGGTAGGATTATTGTTTCTTTTTGTATGTTCTTCCACTTATTTCCTTTCTATTTAGTAATAGGTTATCGTGGTGGGTAAAGGCTTTTGGGTACCTTAACATTAAAAATTTTCATTTTCTCACTATAAGTAGGGTTTAGTTTTAGATTTAGGTGACTCATTGAGTTAATCGATTGCATATTGTACTTAATCAATGTATTACTTTTTGTGAACCATCAGTGTTAGTACATTTATTGTTGTAATAAATATTGTGAAATTTTTGCCCTTGTCTTTCTGGTTTTCCTCGCTCTTACTGATTTGTGTTTTTGTCACTGGATTTGAAAATAAGATAAAAGAACCCGTTTGGGTGTGTCTTCTTCAATTTCACAAAAAATCGGCTTATTGAGAAAGTCTTAAAAAAGATTTTTGGTGATCAATCTATTCTGCAAAGTGTTTTAATTCTTTAATTCTACCTTGTTTTATGTATTTTTCTCCTGCCTGGTCTTCAGCTACTAATTCTCATTTTAATTCACTGGACAGAAACTTAAAGTCTATTAAATTTCTTAATCCTGATCTAGATATCAATCTTTGGTACCGTCGTTCAATTAGGTCATTTAAGCATGTTGCATAAGATTTTTCATAACTCTGACCATCCTTTACATTCAGATCTCCATGGACAGTTCTATCATGTTCGCATTACTAGGCAGGCAGTTATTTCTGATAGCGAGGCCTTTTCCATCATGAAGCTCAATACTGCACAGTATTCATGAAGTTTTATTCTAGCTTTACCAATTTGTGTAATGATCTTAATCTGGAAGTTGAATCAGTAGTACTTATAAAGTTCAAAGTTGTAGCAACTGTTTTTATGTTGAACAGGCTGACATGAGTCATTTTATAGTTTATATATGACATATCTGTTTTTGACGTTGTTAATAGTTTATATAGGAAATATCTATTTGACGGCAGCA
>NC_090729.1:13278263-13293263 GCF_036898095.1 Palaemon carinicauda
TTGTTACCCCAAAGTGTCCCGAGAAAGGATCCTCGTGAGGTAACTGCAGCAATTCGCCTCTGAATTGTTTAGGTACCAAAATCTGCTTATGATACTCTGAGGATTCCATAAGAGCAGAACGGCTTAATCTACACAATAATCCTCTCTCGGATACAAAACATGGTTTAGAAATATCACCCCCCTCAGTTATTTCCACATCAAATTCATCATGCTGAGCTTTTATAAAATCAGCCCTATTCCATGCTCTAACTACCTTACTACTACCACTACTTCCTACAGACTCGAGCCTTCCTACTGCTACATCTACTTGTAGAGGGTCTAAATGTAAATCCTCTCCGTCCATCAAGAGGTTACACCCTTTCCTCTGGGAGCGAGTAGTTACAGCAATGGGTAATTTATTTAAAGTTAAAATGGGAAACAATTCTTGTCCCTCCACATTACACATTACCTAGGATTCCATCTATCCCAGGTATAGGTAGTTTATCAACAATGGCCACATTAATATTCTTTACGACACCCAATATGTCAATCTCTCCTTCAACCACAGGAGCCGACACAACAGTGTCCGGAAAACCACTTAAAATAATATAGTTAGCGATCTTCACGTTAAGAGGCAGCCTACTTCTTAACAATAAAGATCGAGCAGCACCTGTATCCCTCAAAAATTTTACATTTATAACTTCCTTCTCAAATCTCAGTTTACCTGGCCAAATATACTTATTAAATGACAGTCACATGGGGGAATCATTCTCTTTATTACCTTTGTTACCATTTTCCTCAT
Source organism: Palaemon carinicauda (assembly GCF_036898095.1). Classification (NCBI taxonomy): domain Eukaryota; kingdom Metazoa; phylum Arthropoda; class Malacostraca; order Decapoda; family Palaemonidae; genus Palaemon; species Palaemon carinicauda. The sequence goes on from NC_090729.1 coordinate 13,279,045, forward strand.
TCTCTACAGATTGTTGAGAAGCCTTAACATTATTTACCACAGCAATAGGAGAAGTAGTCTGTCTCTGTAAGTAACTCTGACGAGCAAAACAATTAGCTTGGATATGTCCTGTCTTATTACACCAGTAACAGGTTCTACTTCTTCCTACACCATTTGTTATAGTACGACTATGATGGGCATTATTAGTTTTTGCGAAATTCCTATTTACAAAATTACCACTAGGATTACTGTTTGGTTGATTTTTGACCTGAAAATTGGAATTTGCTTTAGAGTTAGAGTCAGCCTGGAAATTAGAATTATTTTGGTTAACGAACACTCTCTTTTTACTCTCCGAGTTACCCTTGAACACAGGGAAATCACCCCTGACGTTCTCAGTACCAACCTTATGGGTCAATATATATTCATCACTCAACTGAGCAATTCTGGGAAAAGAAGTCACTTTCAAGTCTTCTAAATGAACTCTTAAATCTTTAGCACACGATTTTTTTAAATCTTCAATCAATATCAACTCTTTCAAGGCCGTCAAAGTAGTTACTTGGCGACTCTTGAGCCAATCATCAAAATGCTCCTGCTTTACACGAGCAAACTCCACAAAAGTCATGTTCGGGGTTTTGTTAAAATTCCTAAACCTCTGCCTGTAGGCCTCGGGAACCAAATCATAAGCTTTTAATATCAAAGCTTTCACTTTCTCATAATCCCGAGATACTTGCTCCTCTATGGCATTATAAACCATCTGAGCCTTGCCCAGTAAGAGACATTGAATCAACACTGTCCAGACCTCCCTAGGCCAAGACAACCTAGAAGTAACCCTTTCGAAAGCCTTAAAGAATTCAGGCACATTCTCCTCGGTAAAACAAGGTACAAGTTTTAGAGCATCCCCAAAACTAAACTTTTCCCCAATATCTTCATGGATGCGGGTACTCTCACACTTCTTACCTTGCTGGATCTTGGCCAACTCTTACTGCATGCTAAGCATCGTTCTCTCATGTGCTCTGATTCTCTCAAACTCCTTGAACTCTAACTTCTTTAGTTCCAACATGTTCTGGAAATCCTTTACTAGTGGCTTATTTTCCCCTTTGACCGAACAAGTAGGAACAGCTGGAGACACATTATCAGTATGAGTAACCCCCTCAGTCTGACTTTTACCATCAGACAGACTGTCATAACCTTCAAAAATCAGTCCACATTGAGACGGATCCTGAAAAAGAATCAATCCCGGAGCCCATTCTACATCAGACTCACTCATGCTTTCAATAGTTAATTCATCAGCAGTTTAAGTTCACATAGCCTATTCTTTACCAAATTATATACGTCCATTTTCAATTCCCTATTTGTCAAAGAAATGCCTAACCACCTAGCACAAGCTTTCAAATTTTCTTTAGTTAGATCACTCAAATACCTAATACAATTCTCAGAAGCCAAAAATTCAGCAGGGCTAAACTCTACATCATAATTTTTGAAAAAGGAAAGTAGCAAGGTGATGAGGCACAAAAAAAAAAAAAAAAAAAATAAATACTGAAAACTCTCACCCAGAGCACAGTCTGGTAACTCGCACCACCGATTGAGTTTATCCTCGATCATGTCACCGTCGCCAGATTTTGTTACGAACCCCCTCTAGAAGGAAGCCATGACGGGTTTTTTTTATCTTATTCTCAAATACAGTGACAAAAAAAACAAATCCGTAGGAGCGAGGAAAACCAGAAAGACAAGGGTAAAAATTTCACAATATTTATTACAACAATAAATGTACTAACACTGATGGCTCACAAAAAGTAATAAATTGATTAAGTACAATATGCAATCGATTAACTCAATGACTCACCTAAAGCTAAAACTAAACCCTACTCATAGTGAGAAAATCTAAATTTTTAATGTTAAGGTACCCAAAAGCCTTTACCCACCACGCTAACCTATTACTAAATATAAAGGAAATAAGTGGAAGAACATACAAAAAGAAACAATAATCTTACCTATGACACAATAATCTAAACCTTAATATTAAAGTACACAATCTTATGACACTCATATTAAACCTTCAACAGCTTTGACAATTAAATACACAAATATATTGGTCATATGACACAGACCGCTACTGATATAGATCGAGTCCATTTACTGCTCATAAATGTGGTCACAGGTAGTCACTCTTATCAGTAGAACTGCCCTTCACAACCGTTGGTGGATATGCACTTTCAGTCTACTGCTCGCCAAAATACAGGGGATGTTTTTCTTACCTGAGAGAAGCCTCCCTACTTGCTCCAACAAGACCACTCTGGTGCTGATACAGTAGAAATATCCATCAAAGACGAAAAAGGCTCTCGAGCCCTTCTCTACACCAAACTGCCAATGTCCAGGTTAACCCTGGAATGGTACTGTGGGTCGTCTGCGACCCCGAGCATCAAAACAAAAGATGTTTTTCTCACCTGACTCACTCCCGTGACTGAATTCGTGGGTGATCGACCTGCAGTCGGTGTCTCGCCTACACGCTCTAGTAGTGTCTAGATGTGCATCTCTGTAGCTGTACTCGAACATTTTTTTTTTCGAGCACCCGAACCTTACCATTGAGGGCGTCTATTGCAAAACTTGACCGTTAGGATGATCAACAATCAGGGCCTATGGTCGCATCGGTGTGACTCTTAAAACAGAGCAATATCCAATGTTACATTCGGGAATACGTCATTGACCGTTTTCCAAAAATTAACCAAAAAGTCGCTTAATTGCTCTATAGGTTTAGTATCCTAATCAATAAAGAGTTGATTTACCCCGGAACTAGACAGGAAGACAATCACCCTTCAGCTTCCTATTTAAGGATGAGGCCTTTTATCGTCTCCCTAGCCTGATAAGGGATCAGCAATCTCTTCTCCAAATGTTTAGTGCCATTGAGAGCAATCATAATTTTGAGTGAAATGAAAATTTATATACATGAGTCACATACACATACACAAATGAATATATGAAAAATTATATTCATGATTGCACTTGCATATAAAAATTCATACGAACCCATGTACAACCATAACAATTTTACCAGCTGGGCTGCTTTCCCTATTGTAGCATATTGACTTACAGCATCTGCTTTCCCAACCAGGGTTCTAGCTTGATTAATAATAATAATAATAATAATAATAATAATAATAATAATAATAATAATAATAATAATAATAATAATAATAATAATAATAATGATGATGATGATGATAAAATATTCGAATTTGATAATATTTCATACATATGAAAGTGGACTATTATCACTCACTAAAAAGAATATAATAATAATAATATGAATGTATTAAGATATATATGCGTAAATATATTAAATGTAAATGAGCGTGATTCCCACCCCCACCCCCAAAATTATGATTTTTTAATATTTTCTAGAAAAAAAAACGTACTGACTACTACTTCAAATGTAAAAACCAAATGAGAGTCATTCGAACAAAAGTTATTAGGAAAGAAATAATTGAAGTAAAATTCAGCAAATGACGACGGAAACATGCAAGGGGAGATGATATCCTGTTTTCATCATTAACTCGGCGACAAAATTTTCAATAATAAAAAGGAGAAGACGACAGACGAAATGAAAATTTCATCTTAATATCAAAGAGGGAAGATGAATCTGTCATTACGTAATAAAAATTCTTCATGTTATATAATCATTAGACATTGAACACACATGTTTCCCAGAGACACGAGACCAGAATTGACAGAAGGGTGAGCATGAGATGGAGAGTCTTTTGCAAGTAAAATGAGATCATTAAAAGTTAAAGACTACCTCGCTAAAAACAAAATTATTTAATAATTGCCTCTTGGTCTTGTGGGCTTCATTTTGCATTTAAGTTTTTCTTAGTGTGTCCAACATTTTCTTAACGCCAGAAGGAGAAGTCTTTTAAGTTTATTATCCAGAGGCCAGTCTCTGTCTGCTTTGATTGACTTGAATATGATACTGCAGTGTCTGATGCTGATCCTGGCTTAAAGGGAAATTAGGTTAGTTTCGGTTTTTATCAAACAGAGTCTGGTCTACATTGGAGAGCTGCTGATGAGTCTAAAGGCATTGCTTTGTACCACTTTTAGGGATGCTTTTTGAGTGTCAGTCAGTGAGGTGAGCGTAGGTGCTGCATAGTCGATGTCAGATCGAATTGCTTGAACGTAAAACACTCTTAAAGGCTGTTTGATACTCTTTTTTTTTTTTTTTTTTTTTTTTTGAGGGAGGTCATTCGTTTCATGGCTGCGAGACAAAATTTTGTTTTCTCTCTGGGGTAGGTTACTTCATTGGCCGGTGATAGTTTTGCTGATGATTACTCGTACATACACGAATTGACTCATCAATTCAATGGGTTCACTCATCAGAGTTAAATTCTGAAGTTTTTGTTGGTGTTTTATGGCCACGGCTTTGGTCTTGTTGGTGTTGATCTTTACGCCAAGGTCTTTGTATTTAGCCTGGATCATATCCAGTGCCTTTTGGTTGTTTTTTCGTGTGTGTGCTTTATATGTGGGCAGATGATGCATATGTCATCGGTGAAGATTTCCTCTTCATTTGGGAGGTCTAGAGTGGCTATATTTTCCATAAGTAGGTTGAGCAAATAAGGGCTTAGTATGACCCCTAGTGGCGTTCCATTTTCTAGGGTGATGAATTCTGAGGTTTTTCCTTGAAAGGTGACTCTGGCTTCTCAGTTCTGCTTATAGCTCCAAGTCCAGCCTAGTAAATGGCCTTTCACTCTTTTTTCAACAAGTGTGAAGAGGATGGCTGGGGCACTGGCTATAGAGCGAGAGCTAGCAGCCATTTATTTACCGGAGATGACCAAATTTCTAGTGGACATTTTGGAAAGGGTCTACCATGGGACATCCAAAAATGAGTATCTTAAGTTTGGCAGTGGTGGGTGTGGATTTTATTAACCCCTTTTGTCTGAAAACGGGCTTTTCATTTTTCGGCAAAATTTGGGGGTTAGTGAGAGTAAATTGGCTGCAGCTCCTCTCACACTGGGCCTAGAGTAAAGAACTATATACCAAAATGATGCTATTGATGAGTAGATTTATTTGATATTAAACTAAATTAATTAATTTATTATTAGAGGTCACCAGGGGTCAAAAGGTCAAGTTCAGCCCATTGAAATGCCGGATTTGGGTTTTAGTTGTATTTTGGCTAAATAAGACATCAAAATTTGCAAAAGGTTTACTAAATATGCATAAAATATAAAAAAGAGATACAAATAAAGTTTTTTGAAGAACGTGGGATCTATTATTATTACTAGTATGAAGTTCTCTAAAAATCTATTTCCTTTTCTTCATCCGAGGAATGGCTGATCTCATCATCATCATCATCATCATTATCGTCATCATCATCATCATCTTCCTGTACATCAGATTCTTCAATGGTTAACTTATCAGGAATATTTGAGCCAGTGAACCAGACAATCATCAATCTGCCATTCTGGACTTTCCAGCCATGTCCTTCAAGGACCAAATGAGTCTGGATCGGCTTCCCTTGCATTCCTCTATTTGTGTGCAACAAAGTTAGTTCTTAGCAACTTCTGTTGCAACACTCTTTGGCAAGGAGGAAGACAACAGGGGTATGTAGTTTTGATTTTATCAGACGGATCAGTTTCCTTCTTAGGGGCATACAACTTGCTGTAAAATTGAAGCCTGGCTTCATCAACACTTGTCAGGTTCCGAACTCCATAGACAATGCACAAGTACTCTTCAACTACAGCAGCAACATCTGGATCGATGACATCTGAGTCTCCAAGGTGACTAATTGCTGATGTGAACCTAGGGTTGTTTTTCATTATTTCAAATGGCTTCCACTTTGCTTTTCTCATAAAACAGGCTGTGTAATCACAGCCTGTCAGCGCATGGAAGCTTGGTTGCAAGATGTGAGATGTGACATGTGTATGAAACGCATGGAATTTCTAGAACTCAATCCAGCATCCATCCAAATCTGTGCATTAGGAAACCTAGCATGGTAGAGAATGAGGATGAAGACGTCAGTGTCGTTACTGCGAATGGCAATCACTGGGACCACATCATGGTTAACAACAACAAAGTTTGCATGGTACAGTAACAGTGTATCAGCTTCTTCATGCCTGCACTGAAGCTCATGAACCAGGATCCTGTTGACAGTTTCACGTGCTGAAGTGTAAAGGTAGCATTCATGTTCCACTGTAAAGTAGACCTGATGTCCCTGAAGAGTCGATGCATATCTATCTGATGACCATTCATCCTTCAAGAAGGCCAAAAACTCTGTTTTGAAATGTGATGTGCTCCAAGCCGTGTTGAGACCTGGTGGTCTTTTCTGTGACGAGCCAGTGATTATGTAGGTAGTGGGTGTCCTACCATACAAGTCATGTTCAATGTCCTTGATACTTGGCCCTTAGGATATGTGTCACAGACTATGTGTACAATTTCACCAGTGCTACAAGCCTATTTCAAAATGGACATTGCCATGCCCCCCTAGGTGGATGGCATGTCAAGCGTACGGAAGAAGAATATAGGATCAATAATATACACATCAGTCCTGTTTGGTATGGCAGTCAAGTTTCCCATTGCTTCTAATTTTTCCATTAATGTCCTCTTTGATGTCTTGTTCATATCACCAGTTATATGACACAATAAGAAAGGAACTGGAGTGAGAGGATAGGACAGGTCAATACTGAGATCAAGTTATTGCGTTACTGACAAATACAGCAGCTTTCTAAATATGTCTCTGGTGCATTTTTCTTCCTTTATCTGTTTGTCCTTTGTGGTGAATTTCACTGTTACTGCATCCTGTGTGACATTTATCACCTTTCTTTGCTTAACAGTCCGTTCAAAACGCCCACCATCTACATTACATTCATTAACAAAAACTTGATGCCAAGTAGATCCAGTTTCTTTTGACTGCAGAAGTCTGTCTTTCACACCATCCAGTGTTTAGGCAATACAGAATATCATCATTAACAGTGAATGGATTGAGAGTGTTCTCCACCTCTGTGATCGTGCTCTTAAGGTATGCATTGTCTTTGGCTATCCTTGATGGCTTTAGTTCCTGTTTTGCATCATCCACCAGTGTGATTCCAACCATTTCCAGGAGACAACTCACAAATACTCCCCTAAAAGATCTTGTCACTGTCAACCCCATACGGACTGCAACATTCTGTGTAAATGCAGCAATACCCTTTTGGCTGGATGCGGCATCCCTATTCACAGCTTGCTGTAAGGTAATAGCAAATGCACTTCTGGAAAAGGTATTCCTAGTTCTCCGCACAGAGAGTGCACCTGCTTCAAAACTTTGCTTGATTCCGGGATGTGTCATTTCCATATTGAGCAGATTGAGGTGATACAATGACATCCAACGGGCATAGCTTGGCTTGTGAGTTGCAAAGAATATAGAAATCATTGAGCCTAAAGCATAGATGTAGAGGTCTGGGTCATATGTCCTGCTGGCCCTGTCAAAAAGCATGAATATGTGAATGAGATCAATGTAGAGAAACCAGAACCTAGCAGTAGAGCCATGATGACCCTGACAAGTCTGATCACAGAATATACCATATCTTTCCAACAAATTACAAATTACAGCGGACTCCAATAATGTCAAAAGTGATTGGGGTGATGGGTCTGCAAAAAATGAATTCAGCAACACCATGCATTCATCTGGTATTCCACCTTCTACCAAAAATTGCTTAAAATGCAGAATCTGCAAGGCAAGTGCAAACAGGGGATGGATACGCTTGCATCTGTTCAAATGTTTTCCACCAATGAACCCTCGTACTGAACCATGAGCCAACTCATCAGCCAAGCTAAGAACCTCGGTACAACCAGACTATTCAACAATATGACCTAATGCGCTGAAATAGGCCATGGAAATATGAAATGCACCAAAAGAAACAAAGATATTGTCAAAGAAAGAGGATTCTTGTGCTTGGTTCTGGAGTGCAGGTTTTGCGATAACAAGGTCACATGTCAATATAGCATATGCCTCACTGCACTCACTTGCAACCTTTTGAGACCTGACCAAAGTTTCTTTAACTACATCCAATCTTCTTAGTGGCAGTTCAATATTTTCCATATACCCAATCTACTGCAAAGGGAGTCTGTCCTCTGTGACCAAGAAATTCCAGCCTGCCACATAGGGGTGCTGGACATCAGGCAGCAGCACATTAACCAGATAATATTAATTTTCTTTGCTATCTCCAGGCTGGATTGTGGATCTTGTGAATATTTTCAAATTTGAACCTCGACAGTGATGGCTTTCTTTTATATGGCATGATTTGTCGCTAAGGCGCATCAAATATTTGTCGTCTTTTCACAGGTACTTGGTCAGTAGCTGCATCAGTATTTGTGGTCCCTTCAGTCTCAGCACCTTGCATCACACCTGCAGCAGGCCTATTCTGGTAGCATATCACAATGGTGTCATGATGAGTGTCTTTGCCAGATAGGGTTTCTGTCAGCTCGTCATAATTATCCCAAGCAAGACCTGAGGAGAGACCAACTTGAGGTAAAAGCATATCAGGTAAAAGCTGCCCTTCTGCTGTGATTTTTGACGCTATATCCGTCTCAATTGATTCAGCTGTGTGATAACTTACCGCATGACCCTAGTGATTAGGAATTTCCACAACTCTGCGACTACCTGTGAGGCTTTTCATTCCGACTCCCAGACAAAGGTGCTTGGATGGTTTTACTCATCCCTGGCTGGTACAGTAAATAACATCCTGGGATAGTGAGACTACCCTTAGCTTTACTTATTCACTAGGCTTATCTTTATTCTGCAAGACACAGAAAATTGTGGTAAAAACCAAATGAAGAAGGTCTGGAATTTCTACTTGCTCTTTCTTAAAATCCTCAAGTGACAAGGACACAGGCAATTCAGGTGCACACTTACAAATTTCAAGGATGTTAAAACGCAATGTAGAGGCTGTTTTTATAATATTTTAAAGACAAAACTGGTGCACACACAGAGTCAATAAAACAAATCTCAGTAATATAGGTGAACCATCTATCAACTAAATTTGAAACGGTTTGAGGAGTACATTTCACAGGAACCGTTTAATAATGACTTTTGTCATATCAGTCATATTGCTGGAATAGATCCCATATTCTTCAAAAAACTTTATTTATGTCTCTTCTCTATATTCTATTCATATTTAGTAAACCCTGGGTAAATTTTGATGTCTTATTTAGCCAAAATACAGCTAAAACCCAAAACCGGCATTGCAAAAGGCTGACCTTGACCTTTTGACCCTTGGTGACCCCCAATAATCATTTAATTGATGTTGTTTGATATGAAATAAATCTGCATATCAATAGAATCATTTTGGTATATAGTTCTTTATTCTAGACCCAGGATGAAAGGAGCTGCAGCCAATTTACTTTCCTCCACCCCCATATTTTGCCGAAAATTAAAAGACCGTTTTCGGGCAAAAGGAGTTGATAAAATCCACACCCACCCCTGCCCAACTTAAAGATACCCATTTTTGGATGTCCCATGGTAGACCCTTTCCAAAAATGCCCACTAGAATTTTGGTCATCTCCGGTAAATAAATGGCTGCTAGCTCTTGGACTACTAGCTCAAATGCTTTCTCAATCTGAAGAAAGATGACAAAAGCTTATGGTCATTGATTGTGGTAAGAACATCGGTAATACATTCTTGAGTGCCTATGCCTATCCTGTAGGCATACAGGTGGTGTTGCATTCGACGTATTTTCCAGTGAAGTATGTTGAGTACCATTCGTTCAGCTACTTTCTCAGTGCAGCTGATTAAAACTATGGGTCGATAGGTGTCTTGGTCTTTGGGTTTTGGGATGGGTTTTGTGTCCTGGTGGTTCCATGTTATTGGGCACAGTCTTTCTGTGTGTGTTCTGTTAATTAAGTTCTCATGTTCCTTAGCATACTGTATGTGAATAATTTGGCTCCAGGGACAATGTCCTTCCTGCCTTTGGAAGCGCAGTGTTGAGTTCTTCCATAATTTAGGGATTGTCAGTGTCATTTTGAAGGCGGCTTTTATAATGTTATTCTTGACTGAGAGCAGTGTTCTCTGCCTGTTTATGGTTTGCAGATGAAGATTTGCGCTTTTGTTTCGATCAGCAAAGTTATTTACAATTCTGATTGCTTCTGTTAAAAGATCTTGGTGCGGGACTCTGGGTATACTGTATATCCCAGATATCTTGTTGAACCAACCCCAGATCTTTGCTAGACATGTGTTGAAGTTGATTTCGTTGCACCATGAGTACCATTTATCTAATTTCACTTCCAGTGTTACCTGTAAGGCATGTTTGGTGATTTCCAGGAGTAGATGATGTTCTTCATCAGCTCGGTATTTTCTGAAAAGCTTTCTGGTTTGGTTGATTCTTGCAATAATCTCCTTTATGCGGCGGTTGTAGTATCAAGTATCTGCATGCTTTATTCCAGAATGCTTTTTCTTAGGCATGGATATACTTGCAGTGGCATCTAGTTACTTGTTGAAGTCAAGTGATAGAATGGAGACGTTATTGTGAGGGTTCTTGATGTATTCTCGAGCCAATTTTGTCATAGCTTTCTCGAATCTTGCCCAGTTTACATGGTCTGGGTTCCACCTTTTTCAGGGGTGGATGTGGAGAATGGTATTTCTCCAATTCGAGATCAATTTCTATGGCAAAAAGATCAATTGCTAGCACAGGATGCAGTCGCCATTTAGCCCCCTTTTGGATGGTGCTTGACAGGAAGGTAAGGTGTAGATGACCACCTCCTAGATTGGTTGCTTTCGACTTATTGTTAAGAAATGTTACGTTAGGATATTCATGCTGTAGGGCAGTCAAGTGTCTGCCTGTCTTGTTTGTTGCAGATGTTGAGTTCAGAAACGGCTGGTGAGCGTTGAAGTCACTGGCAATGATTGCAACATCCTCAGGGGCAGCGGCAAAGATCCCCTCTGCATTGATGTTTTTGGTTTGAGATTTGTAGAGATTACCGACTGTGAGTGTTGTGGCTAGCATAGATATTTGAACATTGAGTATCTCTGACTATGTCCCACAGTTAATGCTTTGTACTCTTTTTGAGGGTAGGCTATTCTTGATGAGATTTGTTAGTCCTCTCATTGTTGCTATTAGATATTTAGTGTACACTTTTTATACTGAAAATCAAAGTGGTGTATTCTCATTCAACATAGTTTCTTGCAGTACAATAATGTCTGGATTTTGCAGTGAAGTTTGGGATTGTAGGAAGGGAAACTTGTTTCTGAGTCCGCGGGTATTCCATTGGAGTCCTTTCACTTTAGTGTTGCTGAGAGTATCTTCGTGGTTTTGTGTGGCTATGTTAGGATTGTTTGCTGGAGGGATTATAAAAGGACTAGAACTTGCATTGCTTGTGTGGCGTTAACGAAAATAAAATCATCAAGGGACTGCTGAGAAAAGTTAATCTTTTGTGACTTTAAGAAATTACAAAGACGTTAGAAATGGCAGTTATAAAGGCAGCCATGGGACAAATGATGGGGTCGTAATCATCCCATTCAGTGATTAGGTGTTACTAAGGGAGTCGAGGAGCGTAAGGCACTTGAGCGGCTTCTGACAGCTGGACTAGGGAGGCTGGGAAAGTCCCTTAAGGAATTGGAGGTGATGGGTGTGTGGGTTTAGGTGCGGAGGAGGATAAGGAAGGTTCTGGTCTGGTTTGCTGGAAGGAATTAGAATGGGCGGAGGGAGAGGTAAATCTTAGTGGTAAGAGCGTGGAAGGAGTGTGGGAGGGGGATTGTTTTGACTTTCTAGGATGTCTAGGAGGGCGTTGAGGTTTTGGTTTTGGGAGAGGACTAGGAGGAGAGGAAATTTGAGGAAGGGCATGTCTGGAAGGATTAGGATTGAGTCAGGAGGTGCGGTTGATTAGATTAGGGGTGTGGTTGGTTGGAGGTGGGAATGAGGTCGACGTGGCTGATGTGGCTGCAGGTTGTAATGGCAGTCTGCTCCCTGGAGGTCGGCAATGCACTGCTGTCTAACAAGACATTTATCATGCAAAGCATGGTGAGGTCCAAAGCAGTTGGGGCACTTGGCAATGGTGTGGTGTCCAGCATTGAACCTGGTGATGCAGTAGGCTGTAGGGTGCTGTCTGCTGCTGTAAAATACACTGACCACCGGGGCTGTGCAGCGGCTCCTGTGGTGCCCAAACTTCTGACACCTGAAGCATCAGAGGGGCTCTCGGAAATACTCCTTTGCGTAGAAGGTACCCTAGTGGCCGAAGGAGAGCTGTGGAGGTCTTAATCCCTTGATGACTGACTCCAGCTTGAACCCTAATAAAATTCAAATTATTACTCTAAAAGATCGAGGATAATGGCTCCTCAATCCAGTTGATGCGGATTATTATTATTATTATTATTTTTATTATTATTATTATTATTATTATTATTATTATTATTATTATTATTATTATTATTATTAACTAATCTACAGCTCTAGTTAGAAAAAGAAGATGATTTAGGCCGATTGGCTCCAACAGGGAAAAGTAAATCAGTGAGGAAATGGAATAAGGAAATAAATAGACTACAAAAAAAATAACGAATATTGAAATGAAATATTCTAAGAACGATAATAACATCAAAATAGATATTCCACCCACAAAAAATAAATAAATAGAAAATAAAAATAAAATAATGTAGAAAAAAGCAGATAACAGTATGCCCTAAGTGTATCCTTAAGCAAGAGAACCTTACCATAGGTTAGGGGAATACCATGGTACAGAGGCTATGGCACTACCTTAGACCAGAGAACAGTGGTATGATTTGGGAGTGTCTTCCTCTTAGAAGATCTGCTTACTATAGATTAAGAGTCCTTTCTAAGCTTACCGAAATGAAAGTAACCATTGAACAATTATAAAGCAGTAGTTATCCAATCAAGCGAAAAAGAATTGTTTGGTAATCTCAGTATTGCCAGATGTATGAGAACACAGGGAAGTGTGGAAAGAATAGGCCAGACTATCCGGTGAAAGGGTAGGCAAAGAAAAATTAGCCCTAACCAAATATAGAGATCCCTTGTTACACTCTCTTGTCAGTCAAAGGACCCAATGACTTTAGCGGTAGTATCTCTACGGGTGACTGTTGCCTTGGACAACCAAATACATGCATAAAAAGCTATTATTAAAATCTTTATTTGTGAATCTTATGTGTAAATTTATATTTGGGGAACACATTCGTTCAATTTTTTTCTACAATTGCATAGAAATGGCCTTATTGGAAACGTATTTTAGGATTTTCGGTGATCAATCTATCATGAAGATTTGTAGATTTTTCAACTTTTTCATTGTACGTGAATTCGAGTATTGTTCCTTCAGATCTTCAGCTGCTGCCTCTCGCCTCAATTTAGTGGACAAAGACTGGCGGTCTACGAAATTTCTCATTACTCTGTCCAGATTGTGGAATGAACTTTCTAATCAGTCAGTTGAATCAGTGGAACTTCGGAAGTTCAAACTTGAAGCGAATGATTTTACATTGCAACTGGTAACATGAGTTTCCATCCATATATAAGGTATGCGATCTATTTCAATGTGGTTACTGATCGTAAGATATCTATTATTTTATTTCTTATTACTTATCATACAGTTTATTTTAAACCTTCTTTCCTTTCCTCAATGGGCTATTTTATTTTTTGGAGCCCTTGGGTTTAAAAAATCCTGCTTTTAAAACCAGGGCTATAGTTTAGGAAATGATACTAACAAACAAAACTTACTTACTTATGTTACTTATGTCCGGTTTAGTGCGCTGCAACAGGGTCATCAACTACAACGACAACAACAGTAATAATAATAATAATAATAATAATAATAATAATAATAATAATAATAATATACATGTTGAAAATAATATTTTTATGGTTTTACCCTCTAAATAAGGATTTCTAATGTAACACCTGTTTATAAATAAATATAGGCTACCCTGTTTGACTAAATATCAGATCTATCCGTGTAACTTTGGTCATCAAAATTGTCCTTGTATAAAGGACACTCAAGCTTTCCTTCATACCTTTTTTTTTCTTCGCCGCCTATTTATGGAACTGTCTCAATGTATATATATATATATATATATATATATATATATATATATATATATATATATATATATATATATATATATATATATATATATAAAGGTTACTAGTAATGTTACATTATGTGACTATGAGCGGAAATTAAGTAGTAGTCCTATCATAAAAATCGTCAAAGAGGCGAGCTTATGAATTATAATTATATAAAATTGCATCTTTCTAATTACCTTTTTATTCACATGGAGTGTTCCA
>NC_090729.1:13298263-13303263 GCF_036898095.1 Palaemon carinicauda
GTGCCCCTCTCCCCCATACTGCGAGCATCAGAAGGGTCTAATCAGCTGACTGCATTCTCCCCTTATCCCCTTAAGATGTTTTCGAGTGCCTCTCATAGCTGCCAGCTTATCGGATTTGGGCCAGTTATTCCAAGTAAGTCTTCCTTCTGGCAAACTGTTTAAGAAGTTTTGTATACCACTCACTACGTCTGCTAACGAGCGATTGTCATCAAACAAAAAGACTACATAAATACGAGTTTACTAATCTGCGAATATGTTTTCAGGCAATTGGTTTTTTTATCACCCTCTGGAAGATTGGCACTCTGGGTAGCAAACGAATCGCAAACGCGAAAAATGCGAGTTGAAAAACTAAGAACTGATTCACCTTCCTGTATTTAGGGTTTGTAATTTTCTTTTAGGTCTCTTTCTCGAATGAGACAAGACATACTTCTCAATTAAACATCGTTTTATTTCCCTTTACCTTCTTAAACTGTCTTGTGGCTAACACATTACCTCCATTGCAGGAGCATCTTTCAGCAATCTAATTACTTGAATAGCTTTTTCTCTTTCTGACCACCCATGAGTAGCTATTTCAAAGTCTCCAAAAACACTTCAATCGATTGAAACCCTTCGTTAGGCCGTTGATCATCAAAGGGCCTTACACTTGCTTGGAGTTCTGGCAACTTTCAAACTATGATTTTCGTATTTTCACTTGGCTGTACATGTGTACTTTCACAAGTGTGTGTTTGAACTTCGTCCATGTACGTCGGATATGTTGTGGTTGCACGCCGCTCCTGTTCTGGTTCCACCAAAAATATATTCATTAACTTTGAAGGGTCTAATCAGCTAACTGCATTCTCCTCTTACCCCCTTAAGATGTTTTCGAGTGCCTCTCATAGCTGCCAGCTCCTCAGATTCAGGCCAGTTATTCCCAGTAAGTCTTCCTTCTGGCAAACTGTTTAAGAAGTTTTGTATAACACTCACTACGTCAGCTAACGAGCGATTGTCATCAAACAAATAGACTACATTAATACGAGTTTACTAATCTGCGAATATGTTTTCGGGCAATTGGTTTTTTTATCACCCTCTGGATGATTGGCACTCTGGGTAGGAAACGAATCGCAAACGCGAAAAATGCGAGTTGAAAAACTAAGAACTGATTCACCTTCCTGTATTTAGGGTTTGTAATTTTCTTTTAGGTCTTTTTCTCGAATAATACAAGACATACTTCTCAATTAAACATCGTTTTATTTCACTTTAACTTCTTAAACTGTCTTGTGGCTAACACATTACCTCCATTGCAGGAGCATCTTTCAGCAATCTAATTACTTGAATAGCTTTTTCTCTTTCCGACCACCCATGAGTAGCTACTTCAAAGTCTCCAAAAATACTTCAATCGATTGAAACCCTTCGTTAGGCCGTTGATCATCAAAGGGCCTTACACTTGCTTGGAGTTCTGGCAACTTTCGAACTACGATTTTTGTAATTTCACTTGGCTGTACATGTGTACTTTCACATGTGTATGTTTGAACTTCGTCCATGTACGTCGGATATGCTGTGGTTGCACGCCACTCCTGTTCTGGTTCCACCAAAAATATATTCATTAACTATTCTAAGTTTTCTAACTTATTTTCCAATTCTTCTGTTCTAGTATCCTGTCTATATTCTTCATCAGCAATACTATATTCCACTGCTCCTTCGTTCTCATCTCCTACAGCAGCAGCATCTGCTATGTTAGTCCTTGTGAATTTAGGCATTTTCAACTTTTATTCTACCAGCTCATATAATAACTTCACTCACAGCATAAACAAAAAGACGTATTTTTTTAAAACCTGACACCAATATGACACCTGTAAATGGATAATGAGACGTCAGAATATGGGTTTTCTTCATTTATAACAAAAGGTTCGTTCGTAAGTACTTTCTTCCACTTTTTTCTAAAAAAAGTATTCCACTCTTAAATCATTTAAGCCCTTTCTTCCAAACATGGAAAAATATCTGGTGTTATACCTATCTCAACATATCTAAAGATATTCAGATGAAATTAAATAATGCTCATCATTACTGGCTGCATCAACCGGAATAAAATATAAGCAAGTTATAAATGCATGTCTTTTCATTCTAGTCCATCAGAAAACCAACACTTATGGTACCAATAGACTCATGTCTTAGGAGATGGTAAAAAACTTTGAACTTAGGCTTTCAGTGAAATATTCATGAATAATTCCATCTTATATAATCATATTAGGACAAAGTCCAAATAGCCAGGTAGGGTGATACTTGGACCTAGAAATTAGACAAGCAATAAATATTAAAGCAATGCCTATTCCAGCTTGACAGTTGATGCTTACTAGGAAATGGCATGCTTTTATACCACCGTTATAAATGAGAGAGTCAAAGGACAGTGACATTGCCCTAACAAGCAGGTCAATGCCTTGGGCACTGACCATAAAATACATATGATCCTTGCCGAAGCCCCCTCTCTACCCAAGCTAGGACCAAGGAGGGACAGGCAATGGCTCGTGATGACCCAACGGACAGAACTATAGGCTCTGCAAACACCCTATAACAAGGCTATATGGGGCTATATCTTGATTCTCTAGTTATGTGGCTGCACAAGAACGCAGAAATTTCTCTCTCTCTCTCTCTCTCTCTCTCTCTCTCTCTCTCTCTCTCTCTCTCTCTCTCTCTCTCTCTCTCTCTCTCTCTCTCTCTCTCTCTCTCTCCTTAAAACTGCAGGCAGTCTTTGTTTTATTATAATTTTCTTTTATTTAGAGCGCTAACGCAAGCCAGAAACATTATTTATTTGATATACTACCTTCAAGAATATGGATGTAAGTCCAAAAATGTACTGTCTGAGATAATATAAAGAAAACACTTAGAAACAAATTTAGAAGTAACCGATAACGATAATTTCAACAAACTGTTTCAATTTCTATAGAATGCTATTTTTGTTGTTAATGAAAAGATAATAATGGAGGTAGGATAATCAATAGGAATTTTATGTAATGATATAAAAAAAGCGCTGGAAAATAGATGTTAAAGACCTGATCGATCACTTTATGGAAGAAACAAGATAAAGGATACCTATTTGGAGACCATAGACCCTTTGTTTAAAAAAATAAAATATACATTAAAAATAACATTACTGTGATGTCAATGTATAGAACATTATGCCAATATTTCCAACTTTTATCTTTTTTTTTTTTTGGTTTTTATCAGTGGATGTCTTCATATTCTTAATAATTTACCTCTGTTCTTGAGGGAATCGGTTTTTTTTTTCCTTTAAGCAACAGCATCTTATCCTAAAATCGTATATATCACTACCTGATGTCAATTTGCATCGTATGAAGACTATTTCAATTAGACAATAATGTTAAGCAAAATTTATCATTAATTGAATGCCAAGTAACAAACTACCAATTAGCTACGATGGTGAAGATGGGTTGATTTCAATTCTAAGTACAAAATACCTGAATTCGACAGGTATAAGTACAGAAGAATTGTCATTGACTTTTATCTTTCTTCGTGGCCAAGTGGGTTAGTCACTGTCTGTACAAGCTTGCCGACCAGGGTTCGATTCCCGGCCAGAGCCAAGCTCTTGTCTTTGTGTGATTTCGCCTGGGGCTCTGATCCCGAGGTCGTTAAGAGAATCCAGACATTAATGTATCAAAAATATATATGGCTTATTTGAATATGAAAAACACGTAAAAATTTGCAAAATTTATCATTCATTGAATGCCAAGTAACAAACTACCAATTAGCTACGATGGTGAAGATGGGTTGATTTCAATTCTAAGTAAAAATACCTTAATTCGACAGGTATAAGTACAGAAGAATTGTCATTGACTTTTATCTTTCTTCGTGGCCAAGTGGGTTAGTCACTGTCTGTACAAGCTTGCCGACCAGGGTTCGATTCCCGGCCGGAGCCAAGCTCTTGTCTTTGTGTGATTTCGCCTGGGGCTCTGATCCCGAGGTCGTTAAGAGAATCCAGACATTAATGTATCAAAAATATATATGGCTTATTTGAATATGAAAAACACGTAAAAATGTGCAAAATTTATCATATATATATATATATATATATATATATATATATATATATATATATATATATATATATATATATATATATATATATATATATATATATATATATATATATATATAAATATATATATATATTTATATATAGTGCTTTGCGCTTTGCTATTTGTTTAGATTTAGTTGTGTAACTGTTTGTTTTTGACAATGCAAAAGTTGATCGGAAGAAAATGTTGTCAACAGAATCCAACATTTTACTTATCAGCAAAAATCTCAATTGACCTTTTAACAACATGTAATATTGTTAAGTTTTACCTGATAAGTTTGTCAACAGTATCTAGCCTTCATCTTAAAAAGAAAAAAAAAATTAACAATGAATGATAATGCCACGCGTACCAATCGTACCATTGAAACTAGTGTATAGACCAAACAGAAAAACAGCTGTCACCTTCCTGAATATATATAACAGAGTTAGGTTTGGAGCATTTGTCAGTAGTAAGAAGCTCATACTCCGGTCGGTCCATGACTGCTCCATGGTGGCCTCCATATTCCAGAGAAATAGAGATTTAGCTCTTCCTGATGGTTTCTTATTTTATCTACAGCAATTCATCCGAATGTAATGGGTGTTGCTTTGCTGGAGATTTCTTGTGGGTTGCCAAAACTATGGAAAACGATCGTTACAAAATCTATAAAATATTTTAGAATGTTTGCCAGGATGGTGCCTAATGAATAATTAAATATAGTTGAACACATAAATGAAGGGCTTGTATAAATTAATTAAATGGAAAAAGTCGTCGATGTTCCATTAAATTAATGTCTGTCATCATCTTGCATTGGAAGAAGGATTACGGATAACTATTCTTTTTCATTAATGTAGTTCCAATAGCAATGATTTAGTTTTGTTGATTTGACCTGTTTCAAATACATTTTTGGATAGAACTATTTCTGAGGTAATGAATGTAAAAAAAAAGTCATGT
>NC_090729.1:13308263-13313263 GCF_036898095.1 Palaemon carinicauda
CCTTCCTATTCTGGGTGACTTCAAACAGATCAGCAGTATTGTTCCTGATATTTGTAGGGCTATTGTGAAAGCCTTTGGACATAAGGTCATAGAGTTTCCCAGTACCCAGAGGAATGGTAGAAGGTCACCCATTTTTATTTCTTTTTTAGGAATATTGTAATTTCTCACAAATTCTTTGAGACATATGAGGAAAATACATTCACAAACAGAACCCACACTCTAAAAAATTAAGGGTATAAAAGGGGTAGAAAAGGGGTATTTCTAGTGGTTAAAATAGCATACCCTATCGGGGTATATAAGAACTATAATATACCCTTTACAATATACCCATATCAAGGGTATAACATATACTTGAGATACCCTTACTTAGGGGTGTATCGTAGGTAAAGAATACCCTTTTACAGGGTATTCTATACGACATAAATACCCTTGTATATTAATTATAATTTTATAATTAACATCTATTCCACCATTATATAGGTGTAGTTATAGCTTATAAGTATATAAAGTAATAAGGTCAATGATTTTAAAAGTTTGGTTTATCAATTTATTATTTCCATTACACTTGAAAATCAAAAGTATATATATAATATATAAAGAGTGATGGCAGAAGCTGCAAAGCAAACCGTACGCAGAAATCTGTGAAAAGAAAATATTTGTTAGTGTGTGTGTACCTATATATATATATATATATATATATATATATATATATATATATATATATATATATATATATATATATATATATATATATATATATATATATAGAAAAGAGGAAAAAATATCATGCATAAATACCTAACTGTATGCTACCTCAGGTCAAACTGATTAAGAAATCATTGGCGTCAGTGTTTGCTTACAGACTACGCGTAATCGTAAAGTTATTAACGTTTAGCTGAATACGTTGTTTATGGTTTTTTCCTCCCAGACAGCTTGACGCTCTCTCTCTCTCTCTCTCTCTCTCTCTCTCTCTCTCTCTCTCTCTCTCTCTCTCTCTCTCTCTCTCTCTCTCTCTCTCTCTCTCTCTCTCTCTCATAATTAAGTACTAATGATAATTTCTTACTTATTTTCCTCGGTGTTAGTAATAATGATTTTTTAGACTATCACAGCCTGAATGCAAAACTAATGATGATATCTGACAATTTTTATTCGTAACGTTGAAGTAGGAAATAATGTTAAGTATGGTAGTTTTGACTTTTAAAATACTGCAGAAATAATGGGGATGAGTAACCTAAAATTTATTCAAGGCAGCATTTCAGATAATAAGAAACATACATACCACATTTTATCATACGTAAAATTATGGTAAAAAGTGTTATAGGTCACATAAATACCAGAGTCAATGCAAAAACCATAATAATAAAAACAATATAATAATAATATAAGGAGTATAATAATAATAATAATAGTAATAATAGTAAAAAGAGTAAAGGAATAATAATAATCATAGCAATATTATTATTATCATTTTATATTGATATCAAAATAATAATAATAATAATAATAATAATAATAATAATAATAATAATAATAATAATAACAGTAAAATTAAATGAGATTATGGAAAGCAGTCAGCGAGAGACAGAGGGGAGAAAGAATTCGCCTGGCGAGAGAGAGGGAGGACTTGTCTCAGTTGTCGTGCCTAGTGACGTCACATTAATAAGGGCTATCCGAGAGAAAGCTGTACATGAGTTGACAAAGAGCAATTTCATATATATATATATATATATATATATATATATATATATATATATATATATATATATATATATATATATATATATATATATATATATATATATAAGATTAATTGAATTATTATAACTAAAGAAGTTACTAAAGTCTACTAAGTAGTATGTCAAAAGGCTTCGTCTCTGTTTTAACCATCTTTCAGTGCAAACCACCACGTAGGTATATGCTATTTAGAATCATTGTCAAAACGAAATAAAATAATGTAAGTGTCATTCTCGAATAGTTGTGGTTCTTTCACCATAGTTATAACATGCAACAGAGACGTACATAGCCGCGTATTTGTATGGTAAACCGCTGCCTTTTTATAAGCATCTACCGGCGTTTTTCTTTCAAGTCAGAGTTGGCGGTGTATATACATGTTGGTGACCACTGTCTATGCTTGCATAGATGGACAGTTAGTGTTCTTACCTTGGTTAACAGATGAAATGCAGTGTAGATATTATAATCCCGATGACGCTAATTGGAGCAATTCATCTTCACGGCAGAGCAGACGAGAGTCCAGACGCCACTGAAATTTCCCGCCAAATTCCCGGGGTCTCGAAGAATCTCGAGACGGCAACAATACAAATTGCCAAGTACCGCATTTTGTAGGAACTTGCTTCAAAACTATCCATAACTCAAAACCAATATGTTGTTCGTAACTTTTTTGGTGCATTACACTATCAGTGTAACAATATGGTGATTTAATACAGAGTAAAAGTTCATTTCATGACATGATCACACAAACTTACCAAGCCCATTTTAAGACAAAGTACAATAGAGGGTATATTATTCACAAAAAATACCCCTTTTCCTGGTGTTGAGGGGTATATTTGAGCCTTAGGGTGTTTTACATGTATTTAAACCCCAGCTCAATCGTTATACCCTTTCTGTACCTTGAACTTTTTACAGTGCATCTAATGGAGGGACTCTATATTTCAATTTAAAAAAAAAAAAATGATATGCGCCATAGAATCCCATTCAGATGTTGGTATGTATTTATGTCCAAATTAAGTCAGATGTTCATGTCATGACATGAATCAAACATACCTGGTCATGAAATATTGCCAAATGAAACTAAATATAAACCACAGTTGAGTATTTCTTGACTGGTAATGCCACCTTCCCTCTTAAGATGTATCTGATGAAACCATACCCTTCACAATACTTGACAAAATTTCTTTACCTCTCTACTGAGTAGGTTAAGGTGTAAATTTGAGAAAATATTTAAGAATTTACCTAGCAGGTAGATATTTTTCATAATTAGTCTTTACTTCTTTTTTTTTATCAAATTTATTTCATAATACTATTCTGAAAAGTCATCTTTAATGTTAATATCTAGTTGTATCATATTTCATATCAATATTTATATTTACAATTTTCTCCCACAGGTTCAGATTGTTTCACGTACCCATAAATCTTCGTCATGATCAAGTCGAGTTTGTGGTGCTGGCTGCTTGTTTGTTGCACGACGTAAACAAGGAGAAAAAGAGGATTCTCTGTGGGATATACAGAAGCAAAGGAGATGGATGGATGCTACAGATAACAACATATGTTCATAATAGGATTTCTTCTTATAGGGGATGTATTTTCTTTTCTTTTTTCTTGCTAGGCTATTAGTATGAGGTGCATGCGGCATTATGGAGAAGAGTAATGAACACCTGGTGGAAACGTGCAGGTCACGGTTGGTTGATCCTGAATACTTTTCCTCTTCACGCACATACATACACACACACACACACACACACACATACACACAGATTACCCAGGCCTTTTCTCTGGGCTTGGCTCTTAGATTATCAGTCATAGCCCCAAAGGTCTTTCCCTCTCGGATGTTGCACTATTTTATGCTCGGTGATATTCGCCAAATACCGTTGCCAAGTTGGGTCTTCAACACACACTCCCCTGTCACCATAACAACCTATGTTGTGCAAGTGAAAACGTGGCAAGATAAGGTTTCATGGCAACATACATCACCAAGGTACTATTATAGGGATGTTCAAGTTAACAAAGGCAGACGTCATTGTTGGAGTAAGGTGACCGCGTTGGTGTTTGCAGAAAACAACTACGCCATTACCATAGAGCACCGCTATAACCTCCTTATGTGATGGCAAAGTATGGTGATTGTTAGCGATATTTTAATTAACATATGAATGCCACACCGTAATGAGCCAAATTTCGCCCGTTAAGACAATTGTGGCCTTAGATAGCAAATGTGTGAATCGGCTATGATCCCGACATTACAATATCCATAATTACACCGAACCAGACTTCTGCAATTTAGTCCAATTTGGGCATAAATCAGGGTAGGAGAGGGCTAAGGTACAGCAGTATATGCCTGGAAGGCTTTCTGGCGGAGAGCAGGTTACTTCAGTATCCTTTGACTTGCCATGTTCTTTTCTAAAACAGATACGTTAAAAAAAAAAAAAAAAAAAAAAAAAAAAAAAAAAATATTCCAACTTTGAAGTAAGGTCAGGCTTATACATTCAAAGCTTTTGTAGTGGAATTGAGTTTCAAATAGTTTTCGCTTTATTGAAAAAAAAAATCCTAATGATTGATATTCTTAAATGGTGGAAACTAGTAAGGAAACACAGATGTGAGTCTCCATCACTGAAATGTGTGATGAGTTTTATTTCATATTTTCTTTTTTATATACGCTATTCCACGGAGTTTGTACTTTAGCATTTATATACAGCTTGTATTTACCTACCTCGGGTAATTTTTTAAACATAATCATACATCCATGGTTGTATGGGATTCTTTATAATTCCCGAATGTAGACCAGGAGTTAAAGAATTGCATAATTGAGAACTAAATTAGCTAAAATTGGTGGTTTGTGCAAATTATGGGGCGTAACTTGAACCCTAACAAAAAGTCTGACTGTAAGAGGTAGAGGACAATGGCTCCTTAAATACAGATAATTATTATTATTATTATTATTATTATTATTATTATTATTATTATTATTATTATTATTATTATTATTATTATTATTATTATTATTATCATTATTATTATTATTATTATTATTATTATTACCTAAGCTACAACCCTAGTTTGAAAAGCAGGATGCTTTAAGCCCATGGGCTCAAACAGGGAAAAATAGCCTAGTGGGAAAAGGTAATAAGGAAACATATATAATATAAGGGAAGTAACTAACAATAAAATAAAATATTCTAAGAACAATACTAACATTAAAATTGATCTTCTATATACATAAAAAATGAGAGGTAGAGAAAAACAAAGAACGGTGTGCCCGAGTGAAGCCA
>NC_090729.1:13320763-13323263 GCF_036898095.1 Palaemon carinicauda
ACAACTTTTATGTGGGCCTGATCAGGTTCAGACACTGCGCTATTAAGAATGCTTTGTATCACAACTGTGTTAGATTTAACCTTCTTTACTAGTTACGGACCCAAATGTGCTGTCTCCAGTTTGTGTTTCCTAGGTTGCAATCGTTTCAAATACACACGGTCGCCGACAAATACTTTTACCGGTCCAATTTGGAACCAACCATCATACTTTGAACTGTGTTTTTCATTAGCTCTTTTCAAAAACCTCCCCAATATATTTATTAAATATACATGGTATTGCTCATTTGAATAATTTGGCAATTGTTGCAAATTAATGAGGACCGTATATAGTAACACAGGATCCTGTCCATTCACTAAAAAGAAAGGCGTGTCCCTAAGCGATGTTCAAAGTTAGCTCGGCTCTAGGAAGCATGGCGTGCCAATGAAGGGGATCATCAGAAACTAAGTAACGTAAAATTCGCACTACTTCCCTTTAATGTGATTCCACTAAGCCAGTAGCTGTAGGCCTATTTGCGGTCACTGAAAAGTGTTCAAATTTTATCAAGTCCGTAACCAATTTCACCACCTTATTTAAAAACTCGATACCATTATCACTTGTCAAAATTTTCGGGCAACCAAACCTGGTAATGAAAGAACATAGCGCCTGGGCTAATGAATCTGTCTATTTATCCAAATTTGCGTAAGCATGAGGGTACAGAATAAATGCATCCACATATACACAAATATGTAGTGTTTAACCAGTAGGAAATGGTCCTTCCACATCCATATCCACTCTATAAAATTTAATAGGAATCACAGGCCACTTTCTGGCTTCCAGTTCAGTGTTTTTATGTTCTTTGAAACAGTTACAAGCATGGCAACCTTTTATATAATTCTCTATTGATTTTTTCATTCCTAACCAAAAGAAGGGTCCACGTGTTTTCCTTAATGTTCTATCAATCCCTGAATGCCTTGTATACTGACTTGCATATACAATGTGTATGGATCAATTAATTGAAGAGGAAGGAAGAGCTACCCGTGCACAAAATCCCCCTCGCCTCTTCTCCTAAGCACAATATAAGATATCATTTTCTATAAAAAAAATTTTCACGAGGCAAATTCAGAAATGACGGATAATTCTCCGATTCGCCTTTAGTCACTGCTCGCACTTTCCATCCATTCCTCTTTTATTTGAAAAATTAACTATCGTTATATCAGCTCTGTTCTCTTTTATTTCCGATAAGCCCTCTAAAATAATATGAGCCCAATTGTCATGGGGTTCAACAACGGCCTTAGTTGCTTCCGGTAGAGGGCGACACTGGCTCACTGATATGCTCGTAAATGTCTGGGGAGACAACACTTCTCATCTCTTAAGTACGTTGTTACCTTACTTAAATATCTCTCCGAGCCCGCACAAGTACTTAGCCTCTCATGACTTTCTATTGGGAAAGTGGACTCTCCTGCCTTTATTGTTATTGTATCTTTTCCCCCCAAAAATGCATATTTGATTACATGAAATGGAATCTATTCCTAAGATAGCCTTGATTCCTGGAATTCCCAAGGTGGGCAAGACAAAAAACTCATGTGTGAACTTCATAGATCCCACCTTAAAGTTGACAATCGTTGTATGGTTTATGTCTAGTTTATTTTTTCCTGGCTTGTCGAGGACGATAGAAGCTACTGCATGTAGTGGGTTTGAGTAGATTCTTTTTTCAATCAGTGAAACGTTGGCTCCTGTGTTGATCAGCACTCGAATGGATTTATCTGGCAGGTCAATCCTAACTGCGAACATTCCTAGCCGGCCATTATGAGATATGGGATACAGGCTAATGACCTCAGCTGCAACGCCGCTGCTCCCTAGTGCTGCGCGGGTGAGGTCGGGACTACCAATGGATGTCCCTGTGCCTGCTCTAACTCCGTTATCAATGGGAGCGCTGCCTCGGCTACTGCTTCTGATGTCAAGCGGGAGGACATCAAACTCCCTTGTCTCCCACTTCCTCTGTTTCCTTTGCCTCGGATGTTGGGCGGGGTAAGGTGTGCATATGCCACAGCCTCTCGCCACAGTAATTTTTTTGTTGGGCACTCTCGAGGCATATGACCTTAGGCCTAACAAGTGTAACAGCGGGGCGAACCTAGGGTGGGGCACTCCATTCATCAGTACCTCTCTCCCCTACACTGCCAGCATCTGAAGACTCTATTAATCTGCGGACTACGCTTTGGAAGGTTGCTGAGTGCCTCTCATGGCTGCCAACTTTTCGAAATCAGGCCAGTTATTCCAGCCTTTTTGTTCTGACAAGCTGTTTAAAAGGTTTCATATCGCACGCACTACATCTGCTAATGAGCGATTATCATCTAACAAATAACCACATAAATACGGGTTTACTAATCTACGAAAATGTTTACGGACAATTGCTTTTTTCACTTAATCACTCTATTAATCTTAGGACTGTGTTCTCCCTTACCCACCTTTGTAGGGTTGCTAAGTGCCTGTTATGGCTGCCAACTTCTCGGAATCGGGCCAG
>NC_090729.1:13349563-13367063 GCF_036898095.1 Palaemon carinicauda
AATTAGTTCTTTATGCATGTTGCATAAGATTTTTCACAACTCTGATCATCCTTTACATTCAGATCTCCCTGGACAATTCTATCCTGTTCGTAATACTAGGCAGGCAGTTAATTCTAATAGCCAGGCCTTCTCCATCACGAGGCTCAATACTACGCAGTACTCTAGAAGTTTTATTCCAGCTGTGACCAAGTTGTGGAATGATCTTCCTAATCGGGTGGTTGAATAAGTAGAACTTCAAAAGTTCAAAGTTGGAGCAAATGCTTTTTTGTTGACCAGGCGGACATAGTCTTTTTATAGTTTATTTATGACATATTTGTTTTTGATGTTGTTGATAGTTTATTATATGACATGTCTGTTTTGACGTTGTTTCTTATTTTAGAATGATTTATTGTTAATTTATTCTCTTCATTTATTTATTTCCTTTCCTCACTGGGCTATTTTTCCCTGTTGGAGCCCCTGGGCTTATAGTATCGTGCTTTTCCAACTAGGGTTGTAGCTTGGATAGTAATAATAATATATATATATATATATATATATATATATATATATATATATATATATATATATATATATATATATATATATATATATATATACATATATATATGTGTATATATATATATATATATATATATATATATATATATATATATATATATATATATATACACACACACACACACATATATATATATATATATATATATATATATATATATATATATATATATATATATATATATATATATATATATATATATATATATATATATACATATATATATATATATATATATATATATATATATATATATATATATATATATATATATATATATATATGTGTGTGTGTGTGTCTGTGTATATATATATATATATATATATATATATATATATATATATATATATATATATATATATATATATATATATATATATATATATATATATATATGAATAGAATATAAAAAAAATTCTTTGTGTCTGTTTGTACTTTTTTTGTGGTCACGTTTACGTTGTGTTTGCATAAAAATATCTTGATAGCATATGTTGTTGGCCCCCTGATTATAACATTAGCCTAATTACACAGCGCATGGATAAAAAGTTGATAATTTTAAATGAATATAATTTTTTTTTTTTTTATTTTATTTTTTTTTTTTTTTTTGAGTAGGACAAGACCAAAGAGAGGAATGAACAAAATATTCAGATCACATTTATATGCCGCGGAGGCATAAAAACAATTAGAATAGCGCCAACGTTATCCATGCCTGTCGTAACAGGTGACTAAAAGGGACGGGACGAGGGGGCTGGGAACCCCCTCTCCTGTATCTACATCCTGTGAGACATAGCCAAAGAGATGGAGCTGAGAGGAGAGTGACTGCTCCCCGCACTCTAGTTTTGGGGTGTTTGAATGTGTGTGGATGTAGTACGATAGAGAGTTAAAGATGTGAAATTGGAAGTATGTTTAGGAATAGAAGGATGGATGTATTTACCTTGTGTGAGACTAAGATAAAAGGAAAGGGTGAAGTGATGTTTGGTGAAATGTCTGGTAGAGTGTCTGGGATTGAAAGGTGAAGAGCGAGAGAGGGTGTGGCTTCATTGCTGAGTGAATGGATGACAGGTAAAGTCATGGAATGGAAGGAGATATCATCTAGGTTAATGTGGGTAAGGCTTAGGTTGGGTAGGGAATGTTGGGGGTTTGTCAGTGCATATGGGCCAGTTATTGAGAAAAGTGAAGAAGAGCGGAATGAGTTCTGTAATGAATTAACTAGGTGTGTAGAAGGACTGGGTAGAAGGAATTATGTAGTTGTCATGGATGACTTAAATGCTAGAGTGGGCGCTGGAGAGGTAGAAGGTGTCATTGGGAAGTATGGCGCACCAGGTTAAAATGAGAGTGGTGAGAGACTGGTAGATATGTGTGTTGAGCAAGATATGGTGATAAGTAATAGCTTTTTCAAAAAGAAAGATAAAAATAAGTATACATGGGTAAGAGTGGCAAATGGAAGTGTAGTAGAAAGAACATTAATGGATTAAGTGTTGATAACCTAAAGAATGTTTGGAAGATTGAAAGACGTGCACGTGTTTAGGGGTATGGCTAACGGTATGTCTGATAATTTTTTTGGTGGAAGGAAAATTATTTGTAGCAAAAGAATGGGGGAATAGAGTAAGTGGATGTAAAAGGGAGCTAGTGAGGGTTGAAGAGCTAATAAAACCGGGGGTAAAAAGTAAATATCAGGGAAAGTTGAAAATGACATATGACGAAGTTAAAGAAAGAAAAACTGGTTATTTAGAGAAGGAGTGAAAGTTAGTTAAAGAAAATTTTGTTGGGATTGCAAGTGATGTGTGTGGCAAGAAGGTTGTTGGAGGCAGCATGAGGAAGGGCAGTGAATGGTGGAATGAAGGAGTGAAGGTAAAAGTGGAAGAGAAAAAGAGGGCTATTGAAGAATGGCTGCAGAGTAATAGTATAGAGAAGTATGAAAAATATAAAGAGAAAAATGTGGAAGTAAAGCGCAAGGTACGTGAGGCAAAGAGGGCAGCTGACCTGAGGTGGGGTCAGGGATTGGGTCACTCATATGAAGAGAGTAAGAAGTTTTGGAAAGAAGTGAAGAGAGTAAGGAAGGCTGGCTCAAGAATTGAAGAGACAGTGAAAAATGGAAATGGAAGGTTGTTAAAAGGAGAAGAGGCAAGGAAGAGATGGACGGAATATTTTGAAAGTTTACTTAATGTTGAGGATAATAGGGAGGCAGATATAATTGCTGTCACAGGTGTTGAATTGCCAGTGATGGGAGATGGGAATGAGAGAGAGATTACAATAGATGAAGTGAGGAGAGCACTAGATTAAACGAGAGTAGGAAAAGCGTCTGGTATGGATGGTGTGAGAGCTGAGATGTTGAAGGAAGGGGGTGTGACTGTACTTGAATGGCTGGTGAGATTGTTTAATATGTGTTTTGTGTTGTCAATGGTACCAGTAGATTGGGTTTGTACATGTAGGCTATTGTACCACTATATAAGGGTAAGGGAGATGTGCATGAGTGTTGTAATTCAAGAGGTATTAGTTTGTTAAGCGTAGTTGGAAAAGTGTATGGTAGAGTAATGATTAATAGGATCAATGATAAAACAGAGAATGCAATCTTAGAAGTACAGGGTGGTTTTAGAAGAGTTAGGGGTTGTATGAATCAGATTTTTACAGTTAGGCAGATATGCGAGAAATATTTAGCAAAAGGTAAGGAGGTGTATGTTGCGTTTATGGATCTGGAGAAAGCGTATGATAGAGTTGATAGGGAAGCAATGTGGAATGTGATGATGTTATATGGAATTGGTGGAAGGTTATTGCAAGCAGTGAAACGTTTCTACAAAGGTAGTAAAGCATATGTTAGGATATGAAATGAAGTGAGTGATTGGTTTCAGGTGAGAGTGGGGCTGATACAGGGATGTGTGATGTCGCCGTGGTTGTTTAACGTGTATGTTGATGGAGTGGTGAGAGAGGTGAATGTTCGAGTGCTTGGACGAGGATTAAAACTGGCAGGAGAGAATGACCATGAACCTTGAGCAGTAAATCAGTTGTTGTTTGCAGATGATACTTAACTGGTAGCAGACACAGAAGAGAAGCTTGACCGACTATTGACAAAATTTGGAAGGGTATGTAAGAGAAGGAAGTTGAGAGTTAATGTGTGTAAGAGTAAGGTTATTAGATGTACGAGAAGGCAAGGTGGTGCAAGGTTGAATGTCATGTTGAATGGAGAGTTACTTGAGGAGGTGGATTAGTTTAAGTACTTGGGGTCTGTTGTTTTAGCAAATGGTGGAGTGGAAGCAAATGTACGTCAGAGATTGAATGAAGGTTGCAAAGTGTTAGCGGCAGTTAAGGGAGTAGTAAAAAATAAAGGAATGGGCATGAATGTAAAGAGAGTTCTATATGCGAAAGTGATTATACCAAGTGTGATGTATGGATCGGAGTTGTGGGGAATGAAAGTGATGGAGAAACAGAAATTGAATGTGTTTAAAAGGAAGTGTCTAAGGAGTATAGCTGTTGTATCTCGTTGTAGATAGGGTTAGGAACGAAGTGGTGAGGGTAAGAACGGGTGTAATAAATGAGTTAGCAGCTAGAGTGGATATGAATGTGTTGAGGTGATTAGGCCATGTCCAGATAATGGAAAATGGCTGTCTGCTAAAGAAGGTGATGAATGCAAGAGTTGATGGGAGAAGTACAAGAGGAAGGACAATGTTTGGGTAGATGGATGGAGTGAATGAAGCTCTGGGTAGATATGAGAGAGGCAAGAGAGCGTGCTAGAAATAGGAATGAATGGCGAGCGATTGTGACGCAGGTCCGGTAGGCCCTGCTGCTTCCTCCGATGCCTTAGATGACCACGGAGGAAGCAACACTAGTTGATTCAGCATTATGAAGCTTCATCTGTGGTGGATAACGGGGGAGGGTGGGCTGTGGCACCCTAGCAGTACCAGCTGAACTCGGTTGAGTCCCTTGCAAGGCTGGGAGGAATGTAGAGAGTAGAGGTCCACTTTTTTTGTTTTTGTTTCATTTGTTGATGTCGCTTACCCCCCAAAATTATGGGAAGTGCCTTAGTATATATACATATATATATATATATATATATATATATATATATATATATATATATATATATATATATATATATATATATATATATGTGTGTGTGTGCATATGTATATGTGTGCTTATACACACACACACACACACACACATATATATATATATATATATATATATATATATATATATAAATATATATATATATATATATATATATATATATATATATATATATATATATATATATATATATATATATATATATATATATTACTTTATTGTTATAAGTATTATGATTATTATTATTACTGATATTATTATTATTATTATTATTATTATTATTATTATTATTATTATTATTATTATTATTATTGTTATTATTATTATTATTATTATTATTATTATTATTATCATTATTATTATTATTATTATTTTCATTTTTATCATTATTCTTGTGAGAATTGCTTTATGGAGACAACTAATACTTATTTTTACACTCAAAACTTAGGTTACCTCCAAATTTGGAAACCTGTAGATAATAGATAGAAATTAAAAGCCAGAAATCAATGTAGCCGAGGTCTAAACAAACTCGCAAAAAGTTTACATATTACCATTGACAGGGAACCTACCAACGCACAGTGTTGGAAGCATATTGCTACGGGAATATATCGATTTTTTACTCAGAGACGAAGTTGAAATTTTCTATAGGATCCTGCCTGCAATAAATTTACTTGTTAACAAATTGATATATAGTTGATTTAAACGGTAATATATTTATAATCAAGCCATTCATTACTCCTTTAAAATTTTCCTATATTTACTTTTTATTTCAATCATATTGATTCTTAATATCTCCTTATTGGTAATACTATTGAGATAGTCAACTCTGAGAATAATTCCTATGTCTACATTTATGTACTCAAATGAAATAAATAGTAAAATTAATATGAAAGACACTGGACTTCGGAACACGTTAATGAGTATCAATCATTAACAAAAAAATTATTTTTCTCTATAGATTCGTCCGCTTTCGTCTCTCTGATGCTGCTACTTATCTATTTTATATGATCACCCAACAATAGTTTTCCTAATATAAATTCTACACCTAGAGGGTATATTCCTTTTTTCAGGGCAAAACTTTTCTCCCTGACAAAATGCAAAATGCAAAAATATTTGCCGCTTCTCTTTTATCTCATTTTGTCGTCTTGTTGAAACAAGTGTTGGTATATGTTACCCAAAACATACATTTTGAGAAACATACATATTCATTTTACTGCTCAAGGTTTATGAACACAGTAAATGAGATTTTTGGTGTCATTTTAAAATGGCCCCATTAGTATTCATCATATTTTTGGCTCAGTAAGTTTGCCTGGCAACACTTCCAATATTTGCATAAAATCCAGGAGGACAGGACTTTTCTGTTTCACTTTTCGAACACAAAAGAAGCAATTTCGTTCCTGAATATATAATTGCAATGAATAAAAAAAAGAAACACAATTAGCGTTGAGTGAAACCACTTCTGAATATATAAGAAACATCTGATCTTTAATTTAAGAAATTGAATGAAACAGTGTTTATGGAAGATTTACCATCGTCATCAGCATCTCCTTCTACGCCTATTGATCCAAACTTGGTCGGTTAGATTTCGTAACTCGCTCTATTTTGAACTTTTATATCAATACTTCTCCATTTATCATCTCCTACTCCACACCTCATAAACCTTAGCCATGTAAGCCTGAATCTGCTAACTCTTCTCTTGCCTTGTGGAGACAAGTTAAAAGTTTGGTGAACTAATCTCTCTTAAGGAGTCCGAACACAATAAATATATAAATACATAAGCAAAACATACACAAAACATATATATATATATATATATATATATATATATATATATATATATATATATATATATATATATATATATATATATATATATATATATATATATATATATATGTATGTTTATGTATGTTTCGCTTATGTATTTATATAGATATGGATACCGTATTGTCATATAAATAAACTGTACTGAAAATAAAAAAAGAAGAAAACAAGAATATACCCGTAACTAGATATGACCTTTTTTAGCAGGTGTCTAATGAGCTTGGGGGACTCCTCCTACTCAACCCCTGACCCAGGTAGTTGGTAAGGGAGTGTCATTGTTCTCTAAATCTCTATATGTATGTTCGTACGCTTGCTTTCCATATAAATTGTAAAGAAACCTCTCTCAATAAATCAGTCCTCTGAGGAAGCATCACGAAACTAGTCAGGACTTAAGTGTATATTTCGTATTTTCGTTTTCCCTGTGGTTCTTCTGCATATATATATATATATATATATATATATTTATATATATATATATATATATATATATATATATATATATATATATATATATATATATATATATATATATATATATATATATATATATATATATATATATATATATATATATATATATATGTATATATATATATATATATATATATATATATATATATATATATATATATATATATATATATATATATATATAAATCCTAATCTTATTCATGGTCTAACATTCCAATTAACAATTTAAAATTTGTCTTTAATATTTATAAACAGGGTGATTCTTAACAACCCGCTAGGTCTGGGACTTTGGCCATTCAGCCATTTCCTCTTTCTATAACCTGGTTAATTCATTGGCTAGATTCATGAAAGGAAAGCCAGTTCCTGGTGATGCGTAATGCCACTAAGGCAAGCAACTCCTGCCGGTCCATACTAATTTCAGTTAGATCAATCACTAGTCATCATGAGTGAAAAAAAAAAATCATCTTATCTATCGCCTTAACCCAATCTGTCACCCTGCGGCAGGGACTCTATCGAGTATAGGGGGGCAGGGGAGGGTCGCATTTCCTCCACACCCAAAGATTAGAAAGAAGAAAATAG
This sequence comes from Palaemon carinicauda, assembly GCF_036898095.1. Classification (NCBI taxonomy): domain Eukaryota; kingdom Metazoa; phylum Arthropoda; class Malacostraca; order Decapoda; family Palaemonidae; genus Palaemon; species Palaemon carinicauda. Next base: position 13,357,065 of record NC_090729.1, read on the forward strand.
TTCTTGTATGCTATATCCTTTTAGAATTCCAGTTCCAATTTCGGTGGTGTCCTTTATCGGGAAATCGAATTAGTGGCTACCAGACATGTTACAGTTGGAGAGAGAGAGAGAGAGAGAGAGAGAGAGAGAGAGAGAGAGAGAGAGAGAGAGAGAGAGTTCGAAGAATTAGAACAAAATGCTGCTTATCAGTGATTGCAGATAATAAGATGAATTTTATAATTTGAAAAAAGAAAAACAAAGAAGACAAAGTAAGAAAAAGCGATCTTAGTTAGTCGAGGAATTGTTTACTACGTTTTTTTTTTCTTTTTTAGGGATGAAATAGTTATAGCGGTCTTGATATATTTGAACAAAACATCCGATTGTATGAACTTGGCAAAATATAAATGAATGAATATAAATGTGAATGATATTTTGTATATCCCATGATATGTTAACTTTTAACGATGGCTACTTGGCGACTGTTTGATTTTTTATATATAGTTTATTTATCTCCTTTTTTCCTTCTCTCAATGGGCTATTTTTCCCTTTTGAAGCCCTTGGGCTTATAGCACCCCATTTTTCCAACCATGGTTGTATCTCCGCTAATAATAATAATAATAATAATAATAATAATAATAATAATAATAATAATAATGATGACGGTGATTATTGGGGATTAACGTAATTTTTAATTTGAGTTTTATCAGCCTTATTTTTACATTGATTTGTTTTATGTACAATTAGTGTTAAATTCTAGTTTATAAGGCGATATTTATAAATTTAAGGTTTTTACTGTTGAAATGCTGGTTTAACCTCCTCCCCGCTCATTTTATATCTTATAAGTGTCTAGTTTAACGCTTTGTTTTCTTTTCGGTGTTTTCCATGTCCTTGGGTGGAAAGAGACACCAGTGAGGAAATCGTTCTCTAAAGTGCACTATCATAGTTCAAAGGTTTCCAGGACATACTGCAGTTGCTCGCCATTTAGCCTTTTGAGGATTGCACCACTCATTATTGACTGCTTTTTACAGGTGCATTTCTCCCACCTGCGGTGTTTTGCTGTGTTCTCTTTTACAGTCCGTAGAGCCGACACGAAAAATTACGGCTTTGAGGTGGACTCGGGAGAGACGCCCCCCATTGACGCATCCTCGCCATGGTATTGTACCAACCGTGTTTCATACAATTGTACATAATTCCTTTTGAATATATTATGCTTGTATCTTCGCTCTTCCCTCGCACTAAAACGAACATGAAAATTCATGTCTGGTTTTTCCTCTGTAATATTGTCTGTCTTGTGAACTTGTTATGTCATATTGCCTTGAGGTTTTGTATATAAGGAGAGTGTTCTACAATAATATAACTCAGTCGTTTCCAACCTGCCTTTGAGTTCACAGCCTTACTCGGCGCCGTCACATTGGTGACCCCGAAAGTCGACTCCCTCCCACTGCCTTCCACCCCCACCTCCCTTGCCCCCTCCATCATTGGTACTATGACGGAGACGGACTCTACTACAGCAGTTGGCGCTGCGGCCGCCCATTGAAACTTTCACCGTTCGCCAGCAGAGAAGCGTTTGATTGGTTTCAAGGCGCCAAAGTCCACTTTCGTATCAGAACATGACTCGCTTTACCACCAAAGTGGATTATATTCTCGCAGCGATACCCGAGGACACCTTTCCAGAAATATCCGACTGGCTTTGTGAACAGGGAGACACCCCAATAGCATATGACGCCTTCAAAATATACCTTCTGCAGCAGTACTCGCCGTCGCCAGCCGCCAGTATAGCAAAGATTTTTCAGCTCTCGCAACAACCGTTGGGGGACCAAAGGGCTTCGCTTGTCCTCAGGGAAATGACCAGTATCGCTCGCCATCAACCTGCCGCAGACGGCTCTCCTCGTGAGGTGAACCTACTTCGTGCCCTTTGGATACGCCGTTCACCCGAACCTGTACGCGCTGCCATACCCGATGTCGATAGTTTACCCATAAAGGACTTGATGACCAAAGCCGACGCCCTTATGGACAGCAACTTCAATATCTCCATCAACGCCTCCACCCCTGATGACGAGGATGCCTATTCAACGTCAACCGAAGCTGACATGAATGCAGTAGGACATACACGCCTACCCCGTGACGTGCCGAAGCGGCGACAAAGCCGCCCACCACCTACCAATCGCTCGCGCCCCAACGAACGACTTCTACAGCCACTTACTACCTCCCATCCACCGCAGTTTTGCTACGACCACTTCAGATTCGGGGCAACCGCGAAGAAATGTGCCAAAGATTGTCAGTGGCCAAAAAACGTGTAAGTAGGCCATCGCTTGTGGCGGTGGCCTCCCATGTTTCTAATCTTTTCTTTTCACAGGATGCAGGAACGGACGTGCGATTTTTGGTAGACACGGGTGCTTGTCGTTCTCTTTTGCCAAGGAAACTCTTCAATGCACAACATAGTCTGTCTATATCTGCCAACGCCCGCTTGGTAGCTGCCAACGGATCTGCGATACCCACATACGGTTACGAGAACCTCACATTATCGTTCGGAAACGGTAAATTAAATTGGAAGTTTCTCGTTGCTGACGTCACAATGCCAATCCTCGGTGAGGATTTCCTTTCTCATTTACACCTTCTGGTCGATGTCGCCCACCGACGATTGGTCAACGCAGACTCGTACTTGTCGACACCTCTTCAACCCGCCCCCTCTAACCTCGCTCTCCACATCAGCGCACCCATGGATGCCTACGCCCACCTCCTCACGTCGTACCCGGAAGTTTTCCATCCAGAACTTCGCCAAACGCCCACGGTTCCTGCCAAGCACGGTATTTATCACCATATCAAGACGACGGGACCCCCAGTCTTCAAAAAATTCAGACGTCTGGCACCGGAACGATTGGCAGCCGCCAAACAGACGTTCGCCTAAATGGAGAAAATGGGCCTTTGCCAGAAGGCCTCCAGCCAATGGTCGTCACCCTTACACATCGTTCTGAAGAAAGACGGCTCACTCCGTCCGTGCAGGGATTACAGGCGCCTGAACATGCAAACAGAACCGGATCACTACCCCCTCCCAAACATTGCCGATTATCAGGTGCCTATGAACCCAGAAGACATCCCCAAGACCGCCATCACCACTCTGTTTGGTACATACACCTTCAATTACTCCCGTTTTGGCCTTCGTAATGATGGGGCAACGTTTCAACGTCTCATGGATGGCATCTTAGGGGACTACCCTTTCTGTATATGTTATGTGGATGACATACTTGTGTTCTCCTCCTCAAAAGAGGAACACCTCCGTCACCTGCGTATTGTGCACGACCGCCTGCAACAAAACAGCCTTGTAGTCAGGTATGACAAGTGTACCATTGGCGCCAATGAAGTGTCGTTCTTAGGGCACCGTATTACTCCTGAAGGAGTCCATCCACTCCCTGAGAAGGTAGCAGCCGTTCAGAATTTCCCCGTGCCCTCGACCATCAAAGCTCTGCAGGAATTCTTGGGCATGATCAACTATTATCACCGTTTTCTGACAGCCATTGCCGCCACACTTGCTCCCCTCTACGCCTCCCTCAAGGGCAAGCCAAAGGACCTGAAGTAGGACCCTTCAAGGAGCAGCCTTCTGCATTGCCAAGAAGGCCCTATCAACTGCTGGGGCTCTCACTTTTCCTATCCCACACGCCCCTCTCCTTCTCTCCACCGATGCCAGCGACGTCGCTATTGGTGCAGTACTCGAGCAGGTAGTCAAAGGCTCGCCCCGCCCATTGGCCTTCTTCAGCAGAAAACTGTCCAAGGCAGAATCGGGTTATTCTACCTTCGATCGAGAATTGCTGGCGGTGCACTTGGCTCTCCGTCACTTTCGCCATTTCTTAGAAGGTACGCCCTTCGTCATTCGCACAGACCACATGCCTATGGTGCATGCCTTCACTCGACAGTCTGACGCCTGGTCCGCCCGTCAATGCCGACATCTCTCCGCCGTGGCTGAATACAATTGCACCCTCCAATACGTCCCTGGGAAAATTAATCCCGTTGCCGATACCCTGTCAAAAAACACGTTGGCTGCCGTTCAACTGGGATTGGATTACAACGCCCTGGCTGAAGCCCAACGACGGATCCAGAGTATCAAGCTTGTAGGACCTCCTGCACGTCCCTCCGTTGGGAAGATTTTCCCCTCGAAGACTCCAACACCACCCTCCTCTGTGACGTCAGTACTGGTAGACCGTGACCTTGGATTCCTGCTCCCATGCGCCGACAGGTGTTTGATTTCATTCACGGCCTTTCACATCCCTTGTGCCGTTCTACTGCAAAGCTGCTGAAGGCAAAGTTCATTTGTCACGGCATTTCTAAGGATGCTAAGGATTGTGTCCGCGCCTGTACTTCTTACCAAACTTTCAAAGTACATCGACACACGGATTCAGGAGTGGGCACCTTTCCTCAACCTCAGCGTCATTTCGCACACATTCACGTCGACGTTGTAGGCCCCCTACCCACATCACAAGGACATCGTTACCTGTTTACTGTCATTGACCGCTCCTTTCGTTGGCCTGAAGCCATTCCCATGGAAACTGCAACGTCCGCCTCATGTACATCTGCATTACTCTCTGGATGGATTTCAAGATTCTGTATCCCCTAGCATATTATTTCTGACAGGGGAACCACTTTCACCTCTCAATTGTGGACATCATTAGCGAATCTCCTGGGCATCACCCTACATCCGACAACGGCCTACAACCCCGCTGCCAATGGAATGGTTGAACGTTTTCATCGCACCCTCAAAGCAGCTTTGATGTCCCGCTGCAAGGATTGCAACTCATCTTCCCTGGGTCCTCCTGGGACTAAGGACCACTCCTAAAGACGCCCTCGACGTCTCGGCAGCTGAAATGGTGAATGGCGACCCGTTGGTCGTCCCTGCCAAATTTTTTCCTTCTACAACCTCCTCTGACGATCTCCAGCGCATACATCACGTCGTGGGAAAATTTTCTCCGTGCCGCCAGACTTACAAGCCCCCAGCGAAGCATCACATACCAACGGACTTGCACTCTGCAACGCACGTCTTCCTGCGCAACGACACCAGCAAGCCACCACTAACGCCCCCTTACACGGGCCCTTTCCTTGTGATCCGACGCAGTCCGAAAGCATTCCTCCTAAACATTCGGGGCAAAGAAGACTGGGTCTCCATTGATCGTCTAAAACCTGCTTATCTTCTGCCAGATGACCCGCATACAGTTCGTCTCTCTAGATCAGGGCACCCCATTTAACATGTACAGTATGTCATTTTTAGGTGGGGAGCCATGTACCAACCGTGTTTCACACAATTGTACATATTTCCTTTTGTATATATTATGCTTGTATCTTCGCTCTTCCCTCGCACTAAAACGAACATGAAAAATTCATGTCTCGTTTTTCCTCTGTAATATTGTCTGTCTTGTGAACTTGTTATATCCTTTTGCCTTAAGGTTTTGTATATAAGGAGAGTGTTCTACAATAATAAAACTCAGTCGTTTCCAACCTGCTTTTGAGTTCACAGCCTTACTCGGCGCTGTCACAGTATGCTGCAGGAGTTTTGGAGCTCGTGGAGTTATGTAGGGAGACAGCTGTCAGGTAAGAGCCATCAACATTTTTTGTTAGATTAGGTCTCCATTTTCTCCCCTTTATTAGGGATCCTATGCAGCTGTACTGCCTACAGTAGCAGAGTGTCGTAGGAGCCGCTACCTTACTTGGAGTTGTGGATGTTGTTTTTCTCCAGCTTCAAACAGTGGGAGAACTTTTAGTTAAATAGAGTTTTTGTTCAGTTTGGTGTGTAATTATTTAAAATATTTAACTCCCTCTCGTTGAGAGTGTATTGTTACCCGTTGGGGAATTCTTTATCAATTGTTAGGTGTTAATTGTTAATTATTAATTGATTTAAATGTTCATCTAGTTATTTGTTAATCATTAATTGTTATTTGTTTAGTGTTAAGTTGTTGAATTGTTAGGTAGTCAGAAGGTTGGCTTTTCAAAAAATGGTTGTTAGATATTTTTAAGTTTTCCAGAGTGTTTTTGTTACCACTAACCAATTTTATGTCGGATATTAATAGCATTAATGTCCTCCCTATTCGGGCAATTAGACCTTGCACCACGACCTGACAAGGGTCGTGACATATTTTGCGACCGTGACAGGATAGGGAGCTCAGGGTATACGGTATTTTGGTCGGTGGAGCGACACTCAGGTGGACTCTTCAATATTTGTTTATTTCGTTTTAGCATTTCCTTCCTCCATTGAATATTTTTTTTTATTTTACAAAATGGAGGGATTTATTTTTGATCCAGCAGAGTTTTTCGGGTCAGCTGATTGCCTGAAGTATTTGTCCCTGAAAAATAAAAAACAACTATTTGAGCGTGCCAAGTGGTTGGGTGTTCTGCGGAAGACGCTGGACATCAGAGCAGATATGGTGGTTCTAGTTAGGGATAAATTAAAACATGAGTTAACTAAAGCTGAAAATTCAGGGAGTGAGTGTGAGGTAATAGGTGACAGTGAGGAGTGTTCGAGTGAGGATTTTGAGAAGACAAATTAAGTACGAGGGTCCAGCAAATTTTCCCCATGTTACGTGTAATATGTCCTTTAATCTGTTTTTGCCTCCCCCCCCCCCCAATTCTCTACCTGTAAAATTTCAGTACGCTGTTAATACGTTGAGTGATTCCAAGGATGGGACGGAATATAACCTTATTAGTAAAATGGATAGAGTTGAAAAAAATGGAGTTTAAGGAGAACGAGGAGTAAGAAGTCATGAGTTGGAGATGGTAAAATTATATATAGAGATGGCTAGATTGCACAGGGCCAATTTGATAAGTTTCTCTAAAAGGAACCACCAAGATAGGTTTAATATAGGTGCTGTACTAAAGTTGGTGCCAGTGTTTGACGGAAAGGATGTCCCTGAGTTCTTCAAGGTATTTGAGCGTTTGGCCTCCCGATTGTCTTGGCCCGCGAAAGTATGGACTTTGTTAATACAGTGTAGGTTAGTGGGCAAGGCAATGCGGGTGTATAATCCTTTGGAGGAGGAATTAGCTCAGGATTATCAGAAGTTAAATGCCTTAATTTTGAAATCTTATGACTTGATCCCTAAAGAAGCCTACCGCCTCCGGTTTCGTGACTATACAAAACACCGTGCACAGTCTTTCGATGAGTTTGCCTGCGTCAAGGAGGAACAGTTCTACGACTGGCTGAAAGGTCGTCAGATTGGCACTTTCGCTACATTACGTGAACTGCTGCTCTTTGAGGAGTTTAAGAAGGTCTGTAGCAGAGAGTTGAGAGTTCACCTAGAGGAGGTAAAAAGTGTGAAATTGAGTAGTGCTTCTCAGTTATCAGATAAATTTGTATTGACTCATCGATCAGGTGGAGGTAGTTTTAGTTATAAAATTTACATAATCAAACATCTTGCTCCCCTAATAGTGGCAGGAGAGGGGAAACCTCCTCGTCAACTCCGCATATCCCCAAAGTGATAATACTAATTTTAAATTTTTTTTCAGGTGATAGGGATGAGGGTAGAGTCCAAGGAGGCCCTCCTCCCCCTAAAAGACTTCCCAGGTGGGGGAAATAATAGGCACAATGGGACTAAAAGCTCAGGCCATAAAGGAAGTTGTTATTGATGCAACAAACCTGGGCATTTCCAAAACCATTGTAATGCTCAAAGGATGTACCTAGAGCGAAATAATCAGAGTCCTGTAGCCTTGGTTAGTGATACGTCAGAGGTTAGTAGCCGTAGTCCTATAGACAGACCACCAGTAGATAGTAGTTCTGTAAATAGTAGCAAGCCTAATGTTTCTAATCCCCAATCAAGACTCAAGTACAATAAATACTTGTGGCCTGCAAAGTCGATTTTTGACTCTGTATTTCAGGTGAAGTTATTTAGGGACACTGGTTCTGCTAGGTCATTAATCATGAAGAGAGCTCTAAATGGTTTTGAGAAATATACTGGAAATTCTGTATTGTTGGGATGTTTTCCAGATTCAGTTGTGTCCGCTCCTTTGGGTAATGTCCTCATGTCTTTACCAGGATATGATCACGTCACTGAGTTGGCTGTGGTGGATAGTCTACCTATTCCGGGCATATATGGTATCCTGGGAAATGATATGCTGGATAGCGAAGGACGGAAGCTATGCCCTATATTATCAGTAAATGCTAGTCCCGTGGCTGTTATTACTCGGTCTGCAGCAAAAGCGGCTGATTTACTTGTAGATAGCGATGATGACTTAAGGTTAAGTAGTGTAGAGTTAGATGTTTTAAGGCCAGGGCCAGTAGAGAGTAGTTGTAATGAAGTAGTTAATTAGTATTCAACCTGAACATTGAGAAAAAAAAATATATTACAAATTTAAGATCTTAGTCCTCCAGAGCATCATATTCGAACTTCACCTAATTTCCCACTTGTGTCTTAGAATATTGTACGATTTTGTTACCTAAAATTAGCTTGAAATCATATTGAAGCTGTAAATCTTTAGAAATGTTATCGTTCAAACAATTATTTTTTTTTTTTTCAGTTATGATAAGATTTATAAAACATTAATGACATGAATCGTTTCATTCCTGAAGTTCAGTAAAGTTATAGTGCATATTTTTTTCTTTTCTTGTGAATATGGCTCAATTCGTTTGTTTAATTTTCTATAAAATTATTCAGATATTAATAAAAATATTTTAAATTAATAGTGAAAAAAACATTAAAATAAAGGGCCAATCATTCAGAAAATCTGCGTATTGCTTGCATTTATTGAGTAATATGATAAAGATACATACCTATTATTCATAAGTGTTCTAAGTATAATGAATATATATCACAAAGATAGTAAATTGATAAATATCACCTCAGATATACAATAAAAATATTTCTGTGAATATATTCAACATTAAAGTTGCCCAGAAACTTGAGACCAGTTTTTTAATATTTTGATTTATTTCGTTTTAATCCGGCAAATTATGTCATGTATATTGAACGGATATCTTTGAATACAGAAAAACTACTTGGATGAAAATCAATAGTGAGGATGTGTGAATACTTTTAAAGTGAAAAGAAGCTTGTAGAGGAATGACTTTGAGAGAGAATAAAGATAGAATGTGAAAAAAAATATTTGAGGGAGGTTGAACGCCTAAAGGAAGAGAGGCAAATGAAAATGAGTAAAATATTCTTTAATTCGGTGAATTTTAAGGAGAACGGGGGCCACTTAGTTTAGTTCTAATTATCTTCATCTTAGACGTAAACATTTTACGAAAAGAAAACTTTATATACTCAAGAGAACATTACCCTAAATTGCATAAATATCTCGTAGTAGGAAAAAGACACCAATAGAAATTGAGGGAAGAAGAAAGGAGAGAGAATCCAAAGGAAGAAATTAAAGTAATTGGATTAATAGACGGTAATTGCACTAAGGAGATAACAGTAGAGCAGAACTCTATGTGAACTCGAATTTGGAATGGCGCAAGTGTTGACTACAAACATCAATAAGCGAAACAAAATCCTCTTTTTGTCATCTTGCAGGCCATTTTAGAAGTCTAATTAATATCTGGTACATTTTGGCCTAAGCTTCAACACCACATGTGGAAAGATGTTTAGTTCCAGAAGTTTATTACAGTTGGTACTAGAAGAAGTCATCCTTGATTGTTTCTAAGAACAAAGAAATACATTGTATTAGCAAACATAATTAATCACTTCCAAAGGAAGCTTTTAGTAATATTTTCTTAAAATTCATTTATCATTGCTATCTCTTATAATCATTTGTGACAATAAATATAATATAAGATACTGTAATTTTCAGAAGCTTCCGCTCACAACTATTAAAATACTACTATTAGTAACTACCGTACTAGATCCTGCAAAATAAGGCCTAAATATATAGCTAGATATGCACGAACACAAGATATGACTACTCCCTCTTCCCCCTACCTGAGTGACATAAATAATATATATATATATATATATATATATATATATATATATTGTTCCAGAAATTTCCTGAGTGAAGTTTACACTCGATGTATGTGCTTTAAAAATTTGGGAGGGAAAAATAAAAATAGCA
>NC_090729.1:13372063-13384563 GCF_036898095.1 Palaemon carinicauda
AACCTTTTTTTTTTTTCCCATGGAGAATTTGTCAAAAGTCTTTTGAAAGTCGGGGCATATGAATTCTAGTATCCTGCTTTAGTTATAAATGTTGAACATGTTGAGAATTTACAACATATTTGTCACAACACATCTCTTTTGTGGAATCTACTATAATTGAATGTTACTAATTTTAAGTTTTATGTAAAGATCTAGTTATCAATTTCCTTTTATATAAATATATCCATATTTATCTATCACTTTATCTATCTATCTATCTATCTATCTATCTATCTATATATATATATATATATATATATATATATGTGTGTGTGTGTGTGTGTGTGTGTGTGTAGACATATACATGGCAGGAGGGTCTGAATTGTGAATGACCGAGGTAATCCATATATTGACACCACTACTAATTAGAAACGTCTGCCGGTTTCAGGTAGAGCAATATTTGGGTAGATAAATGGCAAACCCATTTTGTACTAGCGTGACATATATGTTACGTAGAACATATGTTCAGTTAACTTACACCACACGTTTACATGTTGAAACTTGTTTCATGATAGGTCCTGTGTGTGAGAGCTAATACATGTATCTACTTGCATGTATCTACTTGTATACAAGTTTTTATAGGAATAGAAGTTCATTCAAGGGAATGACACCGTTCAGTGCAGAAGTGCTGTTTTTGCTCCGGTGTGAGAATGAGTTCAGGCAAAAAGTGAGTATTATTTTGCCATTTTCATTAGATAAATTGTATTTTTTTTTTATAAAATACTTGAAATATGGCTATAGAGAAATGTCTGTGCTAATAATGAATATCTAAGATTTATAATATTGGCAGCAGTGCATTTTATATTTTCTGTGACATATATGTTACGCTAGGATGATACAGGGACATTTATGCCTTTTTCTATTTTACTGTATGTAAACTGATAGTAATATCTTTCTAGTGATATAAAACATTCTATGACTTCATTTTCTTTCTTTTACTTTACTTTACTACACTTTTAGTTATTTTAACTCATTAATAAGTTACTTTGTTAAATTTAATCCAGAGATAACACGTTTTTATTTTTTTTTCAGGTCTCTGACTGTCAATGAAATACTAGCAGAGTTAGAGAAAGAAGATATTGCTGCAGATGTTTTTATTGAGCCTGCTGATGATGGTCTGACTGACGAAGATTCTTCTGATGAAGATCAAGGTGGTCTAATTGATAATCTCTCTGGTAAACAATTAGATGCTGCAGGTGAAGCAGCTCTTCCAAATGGAGTTCGGCTTGGAAATTTAGGAGAGGACTTGGAGAACTTTGATGACTCTAGTTATTGCTTCAAAACTCCAAAGTGGACTAGAAAGGCAACATTTTCTTCACCAAAACCAATTTTTCCTGAGGCGAATTACAGTCAATACCGGAACTTATCACCATGTGAATTATTCGAATTGTTTTTTGATGAGGAAGTTTTCATATTGATAATAGAACAGTCAGCTCTTTATGCTCGTTACAAGGGAGAAATTTCCTTCTCAACAAATGAAAAAGAACTAAAGGTTTTCCTTGGCATATTACTTCTATCTGGCATTGTTCCAGTTCCATCACGGAGACTTTACTGGAAGAATTCTCCTGTGACTAGAAATGAGGCAGTGTATTCTGCAATGAGAAGGAACAGATTTGATAAAATAATGCAGTTCATACATTTAGTAGATAATACTAATCTTGATGATTCAGATAAATATGCTAAACTCCGTCCCCTGATAAGGCTACTTTCCACTCGATTTTTGTCTCATTTTCAACCAGAGCAGCATCTATTTCATGACGAGGCAATGGTTGAATATTTTGGCCGCCATAGATGCAAGCAGTGTATTCGAAACAAACCAATACGCTTTGGTTATAAAGTTTGGTGCCTGAATACTGATGCAGGCTATTTAGTAAGCTTTGACTTATACCAAGGTAAAACATATGAAGGTAATTCATATGAGGAGAAAGCGTTTGGCAAATGTGGAGCCACTGTTCTGAAAAATATAAAGTCATTGCCAGATGATAAAATACAACTCCCATACAGCTATTACTTTGATAACCTTTTTACCTCTTTTCCTCTTCTCCAACACCTGAGTGAGCAAAACTATACTGCTACGGGAACAATAAGAGACAATAGGCTGAAAAAATGCCCTTTGAAAGCAGTTTCTGAGATGAAAAAAGAAAAAAGGGGAACATCAGACTTCATCATAGATAAGGCAAATAACATTTCATTATGCAGATGGATGGATAATTCGGTTGTCACCATTGCATCAACTGCTCATGGAAGGGAACCCCTTAGTAAGGTGAAAAGATACTCTCAAAAAGAGAAAAAAAAATATTGAAGTTGACTGCCCATTAGTTATTCGAGAATACAATAACCACATGGGTGGAACTGACCGTCAAGACCAGAATGTGAATAATTATAGAGTATCTATTAGGGGTAAGAAGTGGTGGTGGTGTATTTTTACCTGGTTATTAGATGTATCAGTGCAAAATGCTTGGATTCTTCATAAAAAGTCAGGTGGATGTTTACCTCAGCTAGATTTCAAAGAACAGATTGCTGAAAGCTATCTGAAGAGATATGGGATCCCTCCTAAAGGGCCTGGGAGACCTTCCCAGGGGGAAACAGGTTGTAAGAGAGTTCTTGATGACATTTGTTTTGATGGAATAGAACACTACCTGATAGACCCCCCAAACAAGAAAAGACGTAGATGTGCTGGAAATCTGTGTAGCAAATCTCCTTCCAGTCAGTGTAATAAGTATGATGTAGGTCTGTGTTTGTCTTGCAATTTAGCATTTCACACAAAATAGACTTCAATGATGTGCCACATGATGTATCAGTTGCAATGAAAAGTTGATTATTTTATGTTAGCATTTTGAACTGGCATTTTAATCTTTGTTTTGATTCTAAGTGCAAGATTTAATACAATGACTATTTCTTTTGGCTTGTTTTTTTATTGTAATTTTCAAATTCCATTCATTTGGTGGTTGTGACTACGGTAGTTCATGTATGAAAACAGTAGACTTCTTTTGTATTTAGTTATGTCACTTATATAACAGCAAACAATAAACCTTTCAAAATAGAACAGAATTTTTCATATTTCCCACAAATGTACTCGTTACTGCCTAGCGTGACATATATGTCACACTCCATTATTCATTGTACAATGAATGCAGCTGAAAAAAATTATGTATTCTACTGATTTTGGATCCTTATGAACTAGATTTAGTGTAAAAATTTGAAATCTAAAGAAAAAAAAAATTGAGAAGAAATGGGTTTTAAAATTTAATATACGTAGTTCAAAACTTTGCTGTAACAATCACTGACTCACATCTCTACCTCAAACGCATTAGAGTGTCAAATTCCTCCTTGCATTCAAGCCAGGATGCTGAGATGCTTTTAGGCGTCCGGTTTATCACGGATGAGTGTACCATACATCTGAGTATCACAGTTTAAGTGCTCGAGGTTGACATGATATATTGCTGTTATCAATTACATAAAAGGAAGGCAATTAATCGCATCAGTTAGTCTCTGACATCTTACTAGATGATCGTGATATTTTAATACCTTTGAGTATAATACAATCACTTCCTCTGAGGATATTCGAAGGACTTATGTTCTGCAAAATAATGTAATAGTTTCATAAAAAAAAAAAAATACTAATGTGATATGTTATAAAATGATGAGAGCAGTTTTAGTTTTTAATAAGAAAGAAATACAGGAGGTCCTTAACTTAAAAACTTTATAGGTTCCAAGAAGCTGTTTGCAAGTCGAATCGTTGGACAGTACAAATTTTTAGGTTTTGGCCAAGGTTAGGCCTAACCTGAATCCCATGCATTTGATATCCAGCTACAACAGTAAAAAAGATAGTTGGGTTCCATATGAAATATATATCAGTTTATTACAATTGTTGTTTTACTAACTGTATACAAATGATACAATATTTCTTTTTATTACAGTATTTCTTCATCTTATCTCTGTTATTTTCAGTTTGGATTTGTGTTTGTATCTCCAAATATTTGTAAGTCGAATGTTTATATGAAGATGAGCTCATGTAAACAGCAATATCAGTATTTTTTTTACTAATATCTAACTCTGAGGATAAAATAATTCTAATGTATGTATAACATATTTAAACCAATTGAAAGTTTTCACGTAATTAATCAATTCAAATTATGTCAATTAAGATAGAAAAAATTCCAACGACCATCGATTTTATTTTTTTCTAATTGCAAGTTATTACCAAAGTTTTTCTTCATTATCTAGAAATGATAATTTGGATATTATAATTTAAATCAGGAACTGAATAGAGATTCCTAAAAATAACATATTGTTTACAATAATTGCATAATAAAGTAATGGAGTAATGTTTCCATTCATCGATTATTCGTAAGAAAAAGGTAAAGTAAGATATAATTGATATCAAAATAGCGTTAAATTATACAATCTCTCTCTCTCTCTCTCTCTCTCTCTCTCTCTCTCTCTCTCTCTCTCTCGTAAACAAAACATATTTGTTATAAAGTCTCTATTTCATAAACAAATCTAGCATAAAAGTTACATGAATTAATTCATATAAACGAAATCAAATGATTGTTTTTGCAAAAACAGATCAAAACAAATATATATTTGTAAACCAAATTCTTTACCTCTCCAGTACATTTTGGGCGGGCTGGAGTTGTGGCTCCCAAGATTAAATTATTAGCAGTTTCATATAACTCTAATTCACACACAGAATCAGTACCTAACACAACTCTTTTATTTGACAAATTAACTATCATTATATAACCTCTGTTCTCATTATATTTCTGATAAGCCCTTTACGTGCGCAAAATTGTCATGGGGTTAACAACGACCTTGGTTCCTTCCGGGACAGGCTGACACGGGTCACTGATATGCTCTTAAGTGTCAGGTGGTGGTGGTGGGGGGGAGGGATACTTCTCTTCCAGGTACAGCATTTGTTTTACTTAATTCTTCCTCCTTTCCCGCACAAACCCTTACTCTCACATGACTTTCTAACGGCAAAATGCACCTCCCTGCTTCTACTGTAATTTTATCTTTTTCCCTGCACAAGCATATTTGATTAATAACGTCGATATTCAACCCTAGTACAGCCTCGATTTCTGGAATTGTCAAGGTCAGCAAGACAAAAAAATCATGTACAAACTTCACAGATCCCACCTTAAAGTTGACGATCGTTGTATGCCTTGCGTGTAGTTTTTACCTCCTGGCGTGTCGAGGATGAGGGATGCCGCTGACTGTAGTGGGTTTGAGGAGAATCCTTTTTCAATCAGCGAAACGCTGCCTCCTGTGTCGATCAGCACTCGAATAGACTTATCTCGTAGGTCAATCCTGACTGCTAATATTCCTAGCCGACCATTAGTATACATGGGGAACATGCCAACGACCTCTCTTGCAATCCCGCTGCCCCGTGCTCCTGTCCCTAGTGCGGTTTGGGTGAGGTCGGGGGTACCAAGGGAGGTCCCCGTGCCTGCTCCATCGAGTCTATCCTAATTACTCCCATCGCTGCCTCTGCTGCTGCTTCTGATGTCATGCAGGGGGGGGGGGGGGGTGGGAGGGGGCATCTATCACCCTTGTCACCCCCTTTCCTCTTTTTCCTTTTATTGGAGATTTGGTGGCTGGTTGTGAGCATATGCCACAGCCTGCGGGCCCTCGGAGTTTTTTGCTGGGCACTCTCAACATAGATGACCGTAGGCCTGACAAGTCTGACAGCGGGGGGATCCCCCAAACTGCCAACATCTGAAGACTTTTCTTACTTGCTGACTGTTCTCCCCTCTCCCACTTTATGGGTTGGTGAGTGCCTCCCATGGCTGTCACCTTCTCGGAATCGGGGCAGTTATTCTCGGTCATTTTTACTTCTGGCAAACTGTCTAGAATGTTTTGTATCGTACTCACTAAATCTGCTAACAAGGGATTATCATCAAATAAATAACCATATAAATACGAGCTTACTAATCTGTGAATATGTGGGCAATTGCTTTTTTATTGCATTCTGGGAGATTGACATTCCGGTTTGCAAATGAATCACAACCTGGAAAATTACGAGTTGCAAAACTAAAAAGAGATTTTCCTTTCCGAATTTTGGGTTGGTAATTTTCTTTCATGTCCCCCTTCCTCGCATCGAGTAAGGCATATTTCTCAATTAAACATCTTTCAGCAACCTAATTACTTGAATTGCTTTTTCTCTTTTTGACCTCCTATGTGTGGCTACTTCAAAGTCTTTCAAAAACACTTTGATCGATTGAAACGCTTCATTAGGCCATTAATCATCAAAAGGCCTAACACTTGTCTGAAGTTCTGACAATTTTCGAATAATGACGTTT
The DNA here is from genome assembly GCF_036898095.1 of Palaemon carinicauda. Taxonomy (NCBI): domain Eukaryota; kingdom Metazoa; phylum Arthropoda; class Malacostraca; order Decapoda; family Palaemonidae; genus Palaemon; species Palaemon carinicauda. The sequence goes on from NC_090729.1 coordinate 13,378,405, forward strand.
AGAGTATTTTCCCTCGGCTGTGCATGTGTACTTTCTTTTTGTGCTTTTGAACTTCATTTATATATGTCGGATATGCTGTAGTTGCACGCCGCTTGTCTTCTTGCTCAGCCAAGAATCTGTTCATTAACTCGGCTAGAATATCTAACTTATTTTCTAAATCCAGCATTCGTTGTTCTCGTCTACATCGACATCACTAAAACCAACTGCTGCTTTGTTTTCATCTCCCACAGTAGCAATGTTAGCTATGTTAGTTCTCGCATATCTAGGAAGCTTGAACTTTTATTTCACCGGATTAAAGAAGAATCTCGCTCACAGGATACACATACAGGGGTATTTGTACACCTGAAACCAATATGATTCATATCAATGGATAATGAGACATCAGAACATAGGTTTTTTTTTCAGTTTATTACAAAATGTTTTATAAATACATTGTGCAAAGGTGATACTCTCGGTTGGGTTCCTTGTCTAATGAACGCTCGAATTGTACTGACTAACTCTCGGCAAGTAAGATGCAATGTTGCTCTATCAACAAGCTGAACTGTTAGGTTATGTGGAATTTCCCACTGTGATGGAAATGTAGTGTCACCAATAGTGTCTTAGCACATTATCTTAGGAAACTGGTATATCTCACTTTTAACAGAGTTAGTGATCGTGATCTATGATTTTTGACAATCATAGAACTCTTTAAAAGTATCATTTATATTGATGTATAAAAGACATATTTTGTATAAAAGAATTGAAATATATATATATATATATATATATAAGTATATATACATATATATATATACATATATATATATATATATATATATGTATATATATATATATATATATATGTATATATATAGGCCCTTGTTTTCAAACTGAAATAGTTTGGAGTGGGTGGGTCGTTTCTTAGCATTATTATTGATTTTTTAAGTAATAGACCATAAAGAGTTGTTGTTGATGGGCACCATAGTGATTATAGGAATGTGATATCCGGTGTTCATCAGGGTAGTGTTCTTGACCCATTACTTTTCATAATATATACACATGACATGTGGTTTGGCCTAGAAAACAAGCTTGTTGCATATGCATTTGATGATACTCTCTTTGCATCAATTCCATCCCCTGAATGTAGATCTGGGGTTGGTGAATCCCTTAATAGAGATTTAGCTAGAAATAGTGCATGGTGCAAATTATGGGGTATGAAGTTGAATCCTAACAAAACTCAAAGTATTATTGTAAGTAGGTCAAGGACGGTGGTTCCTCAACATCCGGATCTCAGTATTGATAATGTTTCTTTAAATATGTATGACTCTTTAAAAATTTTAGGTGTGATTCTCGTCAGTAAATTTACTTTTGAGAAACATATAAGGTCTGTGTCTTCTTCAATTTCACAAAAAATAGGCTTATTGAGAAAGTCTTTCAAGATCTTTGGTGATCAATCTATTCTGAAGAAGTGTTTTAATTCTTTTATTCTACCTTGTTTTGAGTATTGTTCTCCTGTCTGGTCTTCAGCTGCTGATTCTCATCTTAATTTGTTGGACAGAAACTTACGGTCTATTAAATTTCTTATTCCTGATCTAGATATTAATCTCTGGCACCGTCGTTCAATTAGTTCATTATGCATGTTGCATAAGATTTTTCACAACTCTGACCATCCTTTACATTCAGATCTCCCTGGACAATTCTATCCTGTTCGTAATACTAGGCAGGCAGTTAATTCTAATAGCCAGGCTTTCTCCATCACGAGGCTCAATACTACGCAGTACTCTAGAAGTTTTATTCCAGCTGTGACCAAGTTGTGGAATGATCTTCCTAATCGGGTGGTTGAATCAGTAGAACTTCAAAAGTTCAAAGTTGGAGCAAATGCTTTTTTGTTGACCAGGCGGACATAGTCTTTTTATAGTTTATTTATGACATATTTGTTTTTGATGTTGTTGATAGTTTATTATATGACATGTCTGTTTTGACGTTGTTTCTTATTTTAGAATGATTTATTGTTAATTTATTCTCTTCATTTATTTATTTCCTTATTTCCTTTCCTTACTGGAATATTTTTCCCTGTTGGAGCCCCTGGGCTTATAGCATCTTGCTTTTCCAACTAGGGTTGTAGCTTGGATAGTAATAATAATAATAATATATATATATATATATATATATGTATACACATATATCTATATGTATATATATGTGCATATATATATATATATATATACATATATATATATATATATATATATAAATATATATATATATATATATATATGTATATATATATATATATATATGTATAATATATATATATATATATACATATATATATATATATATATACACACACACACACACATATATATATATATATATACACACACACACATATATATATATATATATATACACTTCTTCCGGATACAATAAAATCTGAGACAGTTGAAAGACACTGATAAGTAAAAGTGAATAAAATACGAAAAAAAAAGTGAACAGTAAAAAAAATAATAAAAAAACCTCGTCAGCTAACTACCATTGTCAAACCATCAAAGAACCCACAACCATAATTGTACATGAACGCAAAGTGTTCTTAAACACAAAACAGGTAAACGGAAATTACATATCTTGAACTGTTAAACAATATTGGTCATGATAAAATTACAATCAGATTTTTTCTCAATAATATTTGATTCTCTAATATATCTTTTTACGACATCTCTACAGTAGAGCAGCTCTTTAGAGTACTTCCAGTCTAGCAAATGATCATATTCATCCATGTGAAAAAAAAGTGCGTTGGACATATTACCTACTCGTACGCAATATTCATGTTGATTTAATCTTGTTGCCAAAATTTTACCAATTTGCACTATATATTTCTAATCCCAACCATTACCTGTAATTTCATATATCCAGCCTACACTATTACATGGAGAGTTCTTTATCAAAATACATTCTATAGAAGAAGAATTTGTAAAAAACAACAATAACCTTAAAACATCATACAAATTTCGGTAGATAGAGAAAGCTATCTTTATAAGGTAAAACTAATAAACTATCATGATTAAAAGATCTTACATTATCAATTGCATAATAAGTTTTGTTTCTAGCTTTTTGAAATGCAACGTCAATTAAGAATTTTGGATACTACAAACTAAAAGTGATATCGTATATTCTTAAAAACTCATCATGTAAAACTTCTGGCTAACAAACTCTAAAAGCTCTAAAAAACACCGAGAATAAAGCAGAGAGTTTTATTTTAATATAGTGATAAGAATAAAATTGAATCTAAGACGATACATTAGTTTATTTTCTAAAATCAATAAACTTAATATATATAATAAACTTAATATATATATATTCAAAATCGGTTTAATTATTGTTGTTTTATTCTAGACTTCCCATAAATGGAATAAAAAGATATATCATAATTGTCAATTAGATACCGGTATTGCCAAAGGTAATAAGAGAAATCTTCGTAGGCTCTCACAACCGTGATATTACCGAGCAAAAGCAATTTCATGAAAGGGAAGCGAATTTATTTCACTTGGTTGGTTCTCCAAGGAAACGCAATATCATGTAAGTTGTCCATCTTTTATTAAACTCCAATTCTTGACACACTGTATTAGAGATCATAATTTCTGAACATTTGAATAGCTCTACCTCATTAATCCTTTCTCCTAATGATATTTCATATTCCATTGTATATTCCGTTCTCATCATCTCAGTCATTCTTCTAGTTACCTTAAGCCCGATCTCATGTGATATTTCATGCATTTTGGTAAGCAAGCTTTGCAAGTCCTCCGGTGTTCTGCTAATGAGAACATTGTCATTAGGATACTCTAGGTCAGCTTATTTCCTATCATCAATCGAATTCAATCCTTTTCCACCATTCCCTACTGTTCTATACAATACAAAATCAACGAGGAGGATAAAAACAAATAACATAGTTGACCACATATTGTCTTGTAGTACCGCGCTGTTCACTGGGAATTCACTTGATAGGACTCCACTATCATTAACTTAGTATTTACTATGCCCGTGAGCAGACTTAATCCAATTTACACATTTCAGAGGAACTCCATAATAACGCAGGTCACACCACTAAATTGGCTGGTGCACACTATCAGAGGCTTTTTCATAATCAGCAAATGTATTAAAATGAGAATTTGGCCAGGGCAACTTTTACCTTTTCTAAATACTTCTTATTTATAAATATGTTTTTCATCAATCTTTCTCCCTTGTCACTTTAGAGAAATCATAAAATATATTTTCATAATAACTAATGTAAGTGCGGCACCTCTGTAATTATTGAAATCCGCCAGTTCTGTTTTTTTTTTTCAGCACTGTTAGTTCCCTTTCTTCTTGCCTCCTCAATTCACAATCTAAAAATATTGAAAGTATTCTCCGAGTCACTTCATCTTCGGCCAAAATCAGCTTGGCAGTTATTCCATCATATCCATGTGTTTTCCATCTCTTTATTTCCTTAATGACAGCTTCGACGTAAACTCGCTAAATGCATTCATGAAGACATCAAGGACTTCCTCAGCTTCAAGTATATCAATCAAATTATTCCATTCATATATCATATGCATGACCTCATTAAACTGTTCCATCCAACGTAGCCTTTCTTCATCTTTTGTTTTTATAGGAGACCCATGTCTCTTTTTGATGGGCATGTGCTTCTTCTTTGCCTTAGTAAAGATTTCATTAATAATTCTATGAGCAGTTCTGACAACATACCCACTCCCTGAATTCATAGCTTTGTTAACCTTATCTTCTTTCCTTTCAAATTATTGTCTCCCGCTATTTCATTTTTTTTTTATTTCTCCCTTCGCTATCAATACTGGAATACTAAGCATGCTCTACCTTGTAATTTTCAATACTTCTTTGAAAACTTCCAACAATAAATTTCTATCTTCGTCTCCTTTTTACAGTATCCCAAGTATTATTTAATATCCATGGCTCTCTCCTTGTAACTGCATGTCCCAAAACTTCCCTACCAACTAACTGATATTCTCACCTTTCTCACCAGACGACAGGTAGGCCTCCAGGCCTGTCAGTCGTCCTGCTTCAAGAACTGTCTCCATTCTTGGCGATCCTCATAGAGCCTCATCTCATCAACTTCTCGCAAACTGAAGCCTCTCCTCTCTACTCCTCTCTCTATGTTTTGTAGCCATCTCAGTTTTGGTCTTCCTACCGGTCTCCTTCCTTCTGGTGTCCATTCCAAAAACCTTACAGGATATCGCTCTTCCTCCATTCTTTTGACATGTCCAAACCATCTAAGCTGTCCTCTCTCCACAAAATCCAGAATCCCCTCCACTCCCAGTTCTCTTCTAATATCTTCATTTCGTAGTCTATCCAGTCTTGTCACACCTTTTATGAGTCTTAAGGCTTTCATTTCAGCTGCTTGGAGTTGGCTTCTAGTTCTTGATGTTAATGTCCATGATTCATGGCCATAAGTCAATATTGGTCTTAAAATAGCTAGGTATATTATGGTTTTCACTTTGCGAGGTATGTTTCTGTCTTTCATTAGTGGGTAGAGCAGATACAAATTGTTACTAAATTTCTGAACTCGGGTAGTTATTTCCAGTTTTGGATCGTTTTGGTCACAAAACTCCACTCCTAAGTATTTGAAATTTCTACACTGTTTCAATGTATGACCTTCTAATTCTACATCTACGTTGTTTGGTGTTCGTGATAGGTGCATAATCTCTGTCTTATCCTTGTTGATCCGCATTCCATTTGCTGTTAAGATCGCATTCCAGTTGTTGACGTTTTCTTGGAGAGCTTCTGCGTTGGGGGCTATCATTGCGTGGTCATCTGCATACAGAAGGTTGATGATCATATCTTCAGCTTCGTCCTCGCCTCGTTCCCTCATACATTTGTCTAGGAACAATATAAAAAGAAGTGGAGAAAGGACGCTGCCCTGTCTTACTCCTGATTTAATTTCAAACCAATCTTCATTCTCTTGATTTGTTTTTACTCTGGATTTGATGTTTTGATAGGTGTTATAAATTGCTCTTATAAGTTTCTCAGGGATTCCATAGTAAGGGTCTTTTAGGGCATCCCATATTTTCATTCTTGGTACTCTATCAAAAGCCTTTTCTAGGTCTATAAAAGCAATATATCTGTCCCTGTTCCATTCCCAGCTTTTCTCGAATATCATCTTGAGTGAAA
>NC_090729.1:13389563-13399563 GCF_036898095.1 Palaemon carinicauda
TATATATATATATATATATGTGTGTGTGTGTGTGTGTATATAAATATATATATATATATATATATATATGTATATATATATATATTATATATATATATATAATTCATTTACTCAGAATTAATAACTATTTTGTTAAAGTAGTTGATTACTCTCCATTTGAAGCTCATATTAATATTACTAACTTGATTTCATCCCTGGTTGGAGAAGCAGAGTGCTATAAGCCCAAGGATTCCAAATCGGAAAGCAGCTAAGTGGGGAAAGGAAATAATAAAAGTTAAATAAACCTTAATAAATACAATTAATGAACAGAAAATAGGAAATATTTTAAGATTAGTAAAAACGTTAAGATAAATCAGTCATATAATTTATGAAGAAAGAGAATTATGTTGTTAACCTGACGATACATTGTCATTGGTCAATAATTTTCTATTATTATTTGAAAATTGATTATCACTCATAACAGATTGAATAATTATCGAATTTTTTTGCTTTATCGTGATATATCCTCCATGTAAACATTCCCCAGATTTACTAAAGTCCTCTAATTTAATTATTAAGAATATTTTGAAAACTTAAATTGCTTGTTTCTCCATAATTGTTTTGTATTATTCCCAGTTCTAAATGCATTTAAGCATTGCGTGCAAATACATTTTTCTTACACCAAGGAAAAATTAACATTACTGGAGAGAGTGAAATAAACCAGAGGTTCATATACTTTATAGTTTGTCCGTAGGGAGGGGAATAGAAGTATTCATCAGCTGGTGTGTAAATTTTTTCCCCGACCAAAATTCAGGAACCTCGCAGCTATTTTGTCACAACTGAATTACCGAGAGAGTTGATATCTAATTTTTACATAGGTGGGAGCTATGTGTTTCAGTATGGAGATCATCCCTGCATCGGTTTTGAATAACCCCACCATCCATATATCAAACCGACTAAAAAACGTAGGGCATATAGAGCACCTGCTCCGGGAGCGTCGAGAAATATGTCCGAGGACTCCGCGGACAAAATATCAAATTATATGTTCTATCATAAACACTGTGTATAGCAACATTTGTTATATATTGCGTTATAGATATTGTTTGAGAAAATTAGGTTAGGCTATATTTCATGATCGTGTAATCTTCTAATGATGAATATTTTCGTAATTGCTGTAGATTCAGCATTTCTAAGAATGCTGAGGAGACCTCTTGCACTCAGGGCCAGGGTACGTCAGCCACTTCTTGTGGTAACGGATGATTGTCAAAGTTCGTATATATATATATATATATATATACATATATATATATATATATATATATATACATATATATATGTATATATATATATATATATATATATGTATATATATATACACACACACACATATATATATATATATATATATTGTATGTAACCAAAATATAAAACAGGCATATAGTATCTCTATTTATCTATAAGAATTGGTCATATATGGTGTTAGAAATCATTCTAATGTTGTAACAAAAAGATGGCAGACCAGAAGTCCTGCAACGATAAATGGCCTCTTACGTCATAAGAGGCAAAAACTATACTAACTTGTAACTCAGAGGATTGACAGGAAATCCAGCGAAAAAGCTTTGCGTTAAGAAAACAAATCTTCCTATGACTCTCTCTTTTATGAAGACCGTGATTCATTCGTTTTTCTCTGTACAAAAAAGGAGAAAACTAGAAAACCCGTCCATCGAAGCTTTTCAAAATTAGACTACTGAAAGAACAGTTTTTCTTTGTCAATTCAGAAAACTCTTTCATGTTACTCTTTCATATTTTGGGGTAAAGACTTTTCACATATGCTCTTAACGAGAGAGAGAGAGAGAGAGAGAGAGAGAGAGAGAGAGAGAGAGAGAGAGTTATAAGGATATGTACTAGATGTCTCAAAGACTTTTAAGTCCATCCGGGATGGTTCCATTTGCTGTTGTGTAGAATGATTTGGTTTAAACGTTTAGGGAGTTATTGCGATCGTATCTAACTTATTCGTGAACTCATTTACCGTGTTACTGTACACTACAGTCGCTGGAAGTTTTTCATGCATTTGCTATTTTGCATGTAAAGAAATGATCACACTGAGTAGCGGTAATTTTTTTAATTCCAGTTTCTATCCGTTACCCCTGGGCTCATTTGTGCTAAACGTGAATAGATTGTTTTAATCTGCATTTGTTATACCTTTAAGACTTTTCAATGCCTTTATTAACTGTCCTATAATCGTAGATTTCTTGAATAAATAAATTTAAACGTTCCATCCCCCGTCTATATCCAAATTGCCTTAGTGTTGGAACTTGTTTGGTGGCCCTACCTCGTACTGCTTCCAGTCTATCTATATCCTTTTGGATATTAAGAACCAAGAATTAGACTCCGTATTCTAGATGAGGTCTTACTAGTGATATGTACAGCTAAAGTACAGTAAATTTGTTTCTATATTTGTATTGTTTCGTTATGCAGCCTATAAGTTTTTGTGTTTTTTTAGCTTTTCTCCTCAGTTTGGTGAAGTTCAAATCTTTGCTAATAATAATGCCGGAATCTTCCTCCTTGTCCAAATATTTTATCATAATACCCAGCAGGAAGTAGTGTGTGTGTGGGTTAGTGTAACCTATGTGCGTAACATTGCATTTCCCACAGTTGAAAGGCCTTTTCTGGACCAATTACCTATATTGATTAGATCTTCTCCAAAGGCTTCTACGTCTGATCGTAGCATTTATGCACAGTTTAGTAACGTCAGTAAATTCGTCTATTCTAGTAGATAATCCTAAATATCTGCTGTTAATATGAATCAGAAATAGTAATGGGCTAAGGACAGATCCTTGCGGTACTCTGTTTGAAAGAGATGTCAACTCTGTGGCTTCGCCATTGATTAAAACTCTCTGATTTTTGTTTGTCAGCCAATCTTCGATTCATTCAGCTAGCTCGTCAAAAAATTATTGTGCTCTACAACCATTAATTTTTTTCATGATTTCATTATTAGTGAAGACTGAGCAGCCTGTCCCTGATATATCATATACTTGTAAAATTTATATGAAATCCCAAGCAGACTGGAATGGGATTTTGCATGATCTTTTGTGCTTGAATTGGTCACAATTATATAATAGTGTAGATCCTGTTGTCCCTTTGAATGAGAATCTAGTCAACATAATTGATAGGCGTATCACTTCTCGTGTGCTAAGGTACCGAGTGAAGGACAAACAGTGGTTCAATGATGATTGTAGACGTGCTTATTTGGAGAAGCAGGAGGCCTGTCACCTTTGGAAGGGTAACAGATCAGATTTGACCTGGAAAAACTATACTCAGCTTCGAGCTTTTGCTCAGAGAGTTTATGCCTCAACTGAAAAAGGAGTACAATTTAACCATAAAAGAAACACTTTCTGGTATAACTATGGAACATAAATGGTGGTCTACCCTTAAATCTGCACTCTTTGATGTAGATGCAACAGTTCTTCCTTTACTTAAACCAGATGGCTCAGTCACTCACTGACCAAAGGAAAAGGCAACGCTTTTGGCTGATGTTTTTGACAGTAAACAGAGTAATGAGAAACACGAACTTCCTCATTCCTGTTTTCCTGAGGCGAAACTAACTAGTTTAGCTCTTCGATCTCGTGAGATTAAAGCTCTGTTGGTGGACCTTGATGCTTATGGAGGTGTAGACCCAAATGGTATTTTTTTTTTTTCTTTTTTTTTTTTTTTAATAAAGACAGCAGATTTCTTAGCTCCAAAGTTATCTGTTATTTTGCGCAAGTTAGCAAGAAGAGGAGCATTTAGCACTGGTTGGAGAATTGGTAATGTTACTCCTCTATGTAAATGTGTTTGTGGTAGCTCAAGTCCCACTGATTACTGCCCAATTTCCATAACTCCCATATTATCTAAAGTTTTTGAACGTCTTCTGGCAAAACGTCTTAATAGGTTTGCTGAAGGTAATCATCTACTCCCTAGTTTGCAATTTTGTTTTTGTAAAGGCCTTGGAGCATGTGATGCCCTTCTTAAAATCTCCAGCGTTGTACATAAATCCCTTGATTGTGGTCAGGAAGTTCGTATGATTGGCCTTGATTTTAGTGCTGCCTTTGACCGTGTTAATCATGAGGCCCTTGTTTTCAAACTGAAACAGTTGGGAGTGGGTGGGTCGTTTCTTAGCATTATTATTGATTTTTTTAAGTAATAGACCATAAAGAGTTGTTGTTGATGGGCACCATAGTGATTATAGGAATGTGATATCCGGTGTTCATCAGGGTAGTGTTCTTGACCCATTACTTTTCATAATATATACACATGACATGTGGTTTGGCCTAGAAAACAAGCTTGTTGCATATGCATTTGATGATACTCTCTTTGCATCAATTCCATCCCCTGAATGTAGATCTGGGGTTGGTGAATCCCTTAATAGAGATTTAGCTAGAAATAGTGCATGGTGCCAATTATGGGGTATGAAGTTGGTAGGAAGTTAAATCCTAACAAAACTTAAAGTATGATTATAAGTAGGTCTAGGACGGTGGCTCCTCAACATCCGGATCTCAGTATTGACAATGTTTCTTTAAATTTTTATGACTCTTTCAAAAATTTAGGTGTGATTCTCGACAGCAAATTTACTTTTGAGAAACATATAAGGTCTGTGTCTTCTTCAATTGCACAAAACATAGGCTTATTGAGAAAGTCTTTCAAGATTTTCGATGATCAATCTATTCTGAAGAAGTGTTTTAATTCTTTCATTCTACCTTGTTTTGAATATTGTTCTCCTGTCAGGTCTTCAGCTGCTGATTCTCATCTTAATTTCTTGGACAGAAACTTACGGTCTATCAAATTTCTTATTCCTGATTTAGATAATAATTGCTGGCAACGTCGATCAATTAGTTCATTATGCATGTTGCATAAGATTTTTCATAACTCTGACCATCCTTTACATTCAGATCTCCCTGGACAATTCTAATACTAGGCAGGCCGTTCATTCTAATAGCCAGGCCTTCTCCATCATTAGGGTCAAAACTATGCAGTACTCTAGAAGTTTTATTCTAGCTGCTACCAAGTTGTGGAATGATCTTCCTAATCGGGTAGTTGAATCAGTAGAACTTCAAAAGTTCAAAGTTGGAGCAAATGCTTTTTTTGTTCACCAGGCAGACATGAGTCTTTTTCATAGTTTATTTATGGCATATTTGTTTTTAATGTTGTTAATAGTTTATATATGACATGTCTGTTTTGACGTTGTTACTTTTTTTAGGATGGATTATTGTTAATTTATTCTCTTCATTTATTTATTTCCTTATTTCCTTTCCTCACTGGGCTATTTTTCCCTGTTGGAGCCCTTGGGCTTATAGCGTCTTGCTTTTCCAACTTGGGTGGTAGCTTGGATAATAATAATAATAATAATAATAATAATAATAATAATAATAATAATAATAATAATAATAATAATAATAATTATTATTATTATTATTATTATTATTATTATTATTATTATTATTATTATTATTATTATTATAAAAGCCTTTGGAAAGTAGGTATATGAATTCGATCGTCCTGCTTTTGTAATAAATGCATAACATGTTGAAAAAGTCCAACAGATTTGTCACACCGCATCTATTTTCTAAACCGATACTGGCTGTCTATCAAAAGATTGCTATTTTTTTTATATGTTCTACTGTTGAATCTACTATGATGGACCGTTAATAAATGTAAGATCTTGTTACTAAAACTTTTTATACAAATATATATATATATATATATATATATATATATATATATAAATATAGAGCTGAAGGGTCTGGATTCTAAAACACCGAAGAAATCCATATATTGATGCCCACTAATTGACATCGGTGTTAATCAGAAACGTCTGCCGGTTGCAGATAGAGCAATATTTTGGCAGATAGATAGAAATCAATTTAAAACTTAATATGTGTAGTTCAAAACCTTTCTGTAACATTCACTGACTCACATCTCTACCTCAAACGTATTATAGTGTGAAATTCCCCTTTTTATTCAAGCCAGAATGCTGAGATACTTTTAGGCGTTCGGTTTATCATACATGAGTGTATCACATATGTGAGTATCACAGTTTAAGTGTTTGAGTTGACATGATATATTGCTGTTATCAATTACATAAAAGGAAGGCAATTAATCGCATCAGTTACTCATGATAACTTAATACTTTTGGGTATAAGAAAATCACTTCCCCTAAGGATATCGAAGACCTTATGTTCTGCAATGTAATTCAATAGTTAAATAACAAGCAAATTTGAGTGTGATGAGTTCCTTAATGACGAGTTTAAATCATGAAAGAAATACACGAGGTTCTCAACTTACAAACTTAATAGGTTCCAAGAAGCTGTTTTGTAACTTAAATTGTTTTGCCAGTTAAATTTTCTAAGTTTTGGCGAAAGGTAGGGCTAACTTGAATCCCATGCATATGATATCCAGCACCAAAAGTCAACAAATAGTTGAGTTGCGAGTGAAATATATGTCAGGTTATTAGAAATTTTTTTTCAGCTCACTATATTAAATCCTATAATGTTTTATTACTGTATTTCTTAATCTTATCTTTGTTATTTTCAGTTTGATTTCTTTTTCTTTTTTTTTTTTTTTTTTTGGTATCTTCGAATGTCTGTATTTCGAATATTTATAAGTTAGTGAGCTTTATATTGCAATGTTCGTATTTTGTTGTACTAATATCCAACTCTAAGGATAAAGAGTTCCAACGTTTGTATAAAATAAAAAGAAAATAATTAAATGTTTTCACGTAATTACTGCATTCAAAGTATGTCAGTTTTCATAGAAATTATTCCATCGACCAATGATTTGATTTCTTTCTAATTACGTTTTATGACCAGAGTTTATAACTCTTGTACCTCGATATCTTTAGAAATGACAGTTTGGATATTATAGTTTAAATCATTAACTGAAATGGGATTCCTTAATATGACATACTGTTTTCAATAATTGCACAATAAAGGAGTTGAATAATGTTTTCAATCATCATGTCTTTGTATCAAAAAGGGTAAGGTGAAATTTTATTGGTATCAATGAAGTGTTAGATTATGCAATCTCTCTCTCTCTCTCTCTCTCTCTCTCTCTCTCTCTCTCTCATAAACATAACATATCTGTTATAAGATCACTATTTCAGTAGTAAATCTATCATGAAAATTACATGAATTAGGTCATATAAACATAATCAACTGTTTGTTTTGCAACAACAGATCCTGAACAAATATATATTTCAAAACCTCTTTTTATTACCACTCAGTACATTGTAATGAGATTTTCATTTGATGTAACGACAATGGCTTTTTCTATTTAACTTATACAGAATAAATAAAAATGTCAACGCTCCTTTTTTAACTCTACGACTAACTCTGTTTAACTACATATCAGTTTTCTTTCTGGCATCATCAAAAGAATACCTCCTGAAATAAAATACCTTGTTAAATTAATTGTAAAGTCCTTACCAGCCCAGATTTAGAAATAATCATATCGTCAGCATTAACTATTTATAACTATATTCAGATGATTTGATGCAGATGAAGCAGAACACCACCAGAAGTACGAGCTAAGTCTCCTCTATTTCTCTGGAAAATGAAGGGCACTATGTAGCTGTCAAGGACAGGGAGAAATATGAGCTTTGTCTCACTAACTACTAACAAAGCTCCACACCTCTCTGTTCTACTAAATATGCATGAATATAGCTGTTGTTCTCGTGTTTTTTCTCTTCACTAGCTGATGTGATACAATTGATATGCATGTCATTACGATGGCTGAAGAGATGCAGCCAAGATCGCGTATACAATCTTGGAATATTGAAGTTGGCTACAAATTGATTATAGCTAAATTAATATATTTGCTGCTTAGTAAAATGTTGGATACGTTGTAAATATAATTTACGAAACATATTCTATCAGTCTTTCACTGTCTTCTGAAATAAGAGTAAAAAGTGAATATTCTTATTTAGATTCCATTTTTTATTTTTATCTAGAGAGAGAGAGAGAGAGAGAGAGAGAGAGAGAGAGAAAGAGAGAGAGAGAGAGGAGAGAGAGAGAGAGAGAGAGAGAGAGAGAATGTGTATAGCTTCTTATTAGCTTTAGAAGACGAATTTTGAGTGAAGTTATCGACAAAAACAACATTTTGCAAATATATTAAAGTTTTTGTGTTTGACTTCTTCTAAAGCATAAAGATTGCTTTTCGTGTTTAAGTGAGACAACATATAATTACCAAATTTTCAGTGTTAGTGATGATTATAGATAATAGGAGAAAAACTGCAGCTAAAATCCTACGGAAATAAAAAATTATCAAAATACTTTTATTTTATATAGTTTAGTAAATTAAGATCGTGTGATGGAAATCAGGGATATATATATATATATATATATATATATATATATATATATATGTGTGTGTGTGTGTGTATATATTATATCTATATATATATATATATATATATATATATATACTATATTATATATATAATATATATATATATATATATATATAAGTGTGTATATATATATATATATATATATATATATATATATATATATCTATAATATATATATATAATATATATATATATATATATATATATATATATATATATATATATATTCTCTTCTCTCTTAGCATGCATCCAATACTTCCTCTGTGACCCCCTGTTGCTTTGCTCTTCTTCTTCCCAAAGTACTGTCCGGTTCATTTTTAATAATGTCTCGTCCCCGACACCACTTTTCCTCTGTTGTTTCGAGTCCTGTTAGTGGTTCAAAACGTCCTCCTACTCTTTGAAGGCCGTTTTTACTTCCTCGTTCCACAGTTTATCCAGATTATACCTCACTAGTTCTTGATTTTTTCCTCTGTCTGTCCGAAAATTAATACGGAGGTTTTGAAAGTAGTAGTTCATGTGATGTTCCAAAGTCTCCCCCCCCCCCCCCCCCCCCCCCCCCCCCATCACTTCTGTTCCCATCACTGATATGTTCCATCTTTTATTTATAAGGATATAATCAATGCAGTGCTCATGAATTCCATCTGGTTGTCTCCATATGTTTCTGTGCTGTCCTCTATGATAAAAATTAGTATTTTTTATACACAGTTGCCTTCCCTGGCAAAATTCCAACATCCTCTGTCCTCTCTCATTTCTTTCAACTAAACCAAACTCTCCATCACATCCTCGTAGCCTCTCCTCTCATTTCTGATTTTACTATTGAAATCACCCATCACTATGACTACATTGCCTGTCTTTATTATCTCTATTTCCTCCCACGAAAACAAAGCAAGTTATAGATAAAAGTGCAGAGTAGTGGACAATAAATGCATAAATGCATTGGAGCAAAAATAAAATGGATATAAGACCTGTGTTAAACATCTGAGGAATGTTTTAGAAACAGCTATTCAAGAGAGCTATTCACTGCAGGAGACAGATTAACAGAAGGGGTTGGAAAAACAATGGAATTGCTCTAAGAGCTGCAGATGGTAACACGGTATCAGCAATAGCTGATGTTCAAAAGATCTGAAAAAAACGCACTACGAGGAACAAATAAAAGGAAGTGGGAGACAAGTAACTGGAGAAGATTATCCAGAACTAAGAGGATAATGCCAGATCTCCTGATAGAAGCAAGTGGAAAAAGCTTTAAGAAACTATGTCAAACACCAGGAATAGATAGGTGGTACCAAAGGAATTGCTTGAGGCTGGCGGTTTAAATGGTAGAAAGATGGTTGTGTGATTTATGCAGGGATATAGTAGCTCCAAATTGTTGGATTGAAAACATTAAAATTCCAACACAAAAGAAAGGGGACACCACCTTATGCAAAAGTTATAGGCCTATCAGTCTATTACTACAAGCTTATAAAGTTTTATCAAAAATCATTTAAAGTAGAATAGCAAGGCAAGAAGAGGAAATAATTGATGAAGGGCACGCAGGATTTAGGGCGGGTAGAGGAACAATCATCATGTATCCACCTTCTCACAAACCGTAGAAAAATTCTGGGAGAAGGAAAAAGATCTGTATTGTGTATTTATTGACTT
>NC_090729.1:13409563-13412063 GCF_036898095.1 Palaemon carinicauda
TTGCGGGAGTTACTGAAAAGAAGAAAAACATTTTGTTGGCTTTTAGCCAATTTCCAATTGAAAGCAACCCCCCCAAACCCCCGTCCCAAATAAAAAAAAATGTGATTATAGAATTTTTTTCATCAAATCATAAAAATGTAAAATGATACCATAATGATTAAAAGATATTTAAAGAAAAAAATTAGCCAACGAAGAATAAAACCCCACATGTAACAATTGTTCCAGAAGAGGAGGAATATATTATTATGAATTATGAAATAAATGGCGAGAATGGCCCATCATGTGTAAATGAGAAGGAAGAAAATGAAAAAGGCTCTTTTCTCGGAAACTTTTGCGGATTTTCCCGTCCTTTTATAGCAATTTATTGTTATAACACCTTATAAAACTTCATTAGTTATTACTCCATTATATTTTTTTATTTTTTGTTTTTATGTCGGTCTTGTCACCATAACACCATAAGCATTGTTTCACTATTTCTTACTTTTAGTTTATGGATATGGACATTAAAACTGGATATTTCATTATATTATATAAGGTATGTACAATTATGAATTATTAAGTTTTGCAAAACACCTTTACTGAAAGTTTCTTTGTCATGAAATACGATTTTAAATTTTCATAGTATTTTTCGGTTCTAGGAATTCTTGCCGCATACATTTTCGCTTTAGGACTTTTTGCCACGGACTTTTTGCCCTAGGAAACTTTGCCACTAGGTATTTTTGCCGTAAGGAATTCTTGCCGCAAATTGCATATTACTTTTATAATTTAAAGGTATATGAAAGAGTTGACCTATAAAAATATAAGTATAGTGGCCTACATACATACATCTAATGCGATGGATGGTCTCTGATAATTAGCTCTTACTTATGAAGTTTTAAACAAGCAGTTTTAGCCCATACATACACTCCACTGGTCTTTGATAAATAGCTCATGCTTCTAAAGTTCAAAACAAGTTGTTTATAAACAAGTAGTTTAGAATGAGTGTAAATTCATTGCAATACTCCGTAAATAGTGTACTTTTCGCTGAAAATCATATCTCGAAACAATTCTTTGTATTCGTACATAAACATCTTTGTACTTTTTCTTCATGTGAGATGCTTTGCCGCGTTTAATATCAATTCTTTTTTTTTTTTTTTTGTTAGACTCTCTTCGTTTTTCAAAAGGTTAATTAATTACCAAATATTTGGGTGGATATTTGTAACAGAACTTTGCAAGGCATTATGAAACCCTTCTACACTATTATTGGTGTTTGGTAACTTATTTAAAGTCCGTTCATAAACATTCCACATATCCACAGAAAATATTGGACCGACTCTTCGTCTACGAGGGCCCCTGCCTCTTACCCTACCAATATAATACGTCTCAAAAGTAAGATACCAGGTCCTGATGCAAATCATCGTTGTCAACTAGTTCCTCTAATGCTCTAATAACGTCACTAGCAGGAACAAATGCAAGTGCTGTAAAGCATTTGACCAAAGTGTTGAATTCCGAATCACTCTGGTAACGCACTTTATGGCCAAATTCAGACTTTTAAAAAAATATTATTAGCTAAATGAAACAAACACCCGGTTACACTCACATTTGGGAAATAATTTTTTAAAACTATCAAAATTTGCTTTTTCAAAATCAGTCATCAAAGTTTCAGGTTGCAAAGTTGAACGCAATTCCTCGAGAACCCCCAAAAATATGCCATACGTCTCCGCAGACTTGTTAGGAAGTAAGGCAAATATGCATGGTATACTAACATTATCTATAAGAATGTGTAATGTATATAGCTGGTAATATATATCAGGGGCACATTTGAATGTTCCATCACAAGCCCAATGTCTGTGATTTTCCAGGTCATCTAATCTAGAAATAGTGCCGGATATTAAGATTCTGCTGACGTCATCTTCGCCACTGTCATATAATAAAAAGTTTTCGCCACTTTCGGGACGCGCAAAGTCTTCAGGAATTGCATAGTCATTTCTTGCATTAGGAATAGGAGGAGCCTGTACATGAACCTGCCTCCATTTCCTAATATTTCGAGACAAAGTTTCATTAGATGGCATAAGATAACATCCCGCTTTGTCTAAGCTAGCAGAAGCACTGGCAATCTTGCAGACAACTGGGAATTAGTAGCATTTTCTTTCATTTTTGCTAAGGTGGAGTACACTTTTGGTTTTGTTGGGTTAGCGGAATGGCTATGTTCACCAACAGTTTTGCATATTGCTATATCACCTTCACTTTCCAGAAGTGCGTGGACTCTTGCTTTACAGTTTTTAATTTCACACTTCCAAAAGTTTTACTTTCTAATGTTCTGTCGATTCTGTATACGAAATTATCATCAACTAACTTTTCTCCTCCACGGATAGTTTTCACAGTATGCGGCATTGTGAAGGGCTTGACTAATGGAACATAAATCTATTCTAAGCCGAAAAAAGTTACTGTTATTTTAAATATTTTCCAACTTTAGAAATACATACATAGATGCATGTGTGTATGTATGCGAGTAGGTATG
>NC_090729.1:13425745-13455745 GCF_036898095.1 Palaemon carinicauda
AGAGTGGCCTTATTTTATGATACTGTTTACTGTGATGCAAGTGTTTTTGCCTTCAGGGACCATATAGGGGATCGGTTTGATAGTGTGCCTTTCTAACCTAACCTACATGTAGGACCCCTATATGCTCCCTTCACCCCCTGCCTTAGGGCATTTCCTCTGTGTGGCCTTGCTCCCCCTACTACGTAAGGGGATCAAGTCCATACCAGAGTACCTATCGCTTCTCTGTCCTCCCTAAGGGAATGATCCCCCCTTAGGGTTGCGTCCGAGAATGAGGAACGGCCTGTCCTTCCTCAATTGCTGAGGTTAGGTTACCTGACCTTCCTTGCAATTGCGATACGTCTTCCAGCCTACCTAGCTTAGGGTTTAACATCCTGCTCTAGGTTAGGCCTCGGGGGGGAGCTAGTTCTGTGCCTTGCTAGAAACGGTACCCGTGCACCGTTCTCAGCCAGGTTGCCTAACTTAGGCTAGGGAGCGTCCTCCCTTCCTTGGTGGCCACTTTGGTACAGAGCCTCCCCTATGGAAGACCCTTCTTCTTCTCCCCTCCCCCCCCCTATCCCTTGTATGGTCTAGCCTATACTTAGGTTAGCCTATACTCATCTGTCCCTTGTCCTACAACTCCTCCTTAGGGTGGAGTGACAGGGCTATCTTGAGTCCCTGTGTGTAGTCCGCTCTGGTACATATACCCTTCATAGTGTCCTATGGGGTTAGCCACTGAAAGCGTTTTGTCCGCAGGGGTTCTCCACCTCTTGGGTGTTCCCTGGCCCTCCCTTGGGCTACTCTGGCACCCGGCCCCCTGCCATTGGGTGATAAGGCTAGCCTCTATCATGGGTACAGCCATTCAGGTGGGATGCTATGGTGTTCGTATCCTTACCCCTCCATCCTTCCTTCTGTCTCATTTCCTGTCCTGGTGCCGGTCCCTTGCCGCCTCTACTGCCGGCGATACCGCCCTCCCTTGGTGACACATTCCTAGTATCCTCCCTAGCCTTCCGTCGGTGTACAGCCGATGGCCTACCCTTATACTACCTAGCTTCAGTCGTCCGTACCTCGGGGCGGCCTCCGGCGTGCCGGCATCCATTGCCAGCGGTCCGGATATGCTATATCCACCTTCCTTATCCTATGACCCTGTCACCAAGCCGGCAGCCTTTGGCTGCCGGAGCCGCCGCCTCCAGCCGGCATGCCGCCGCTGTGCCGGCGGCCGCCAACCTGGCATTACTCCTGACTTCTCTATGTGTCTTCACTAATGCCAGAAACTTTGCTGGAGCGGCCTCCAGCGTGCCACCGGTCTGCCGGCGCCTTCCCGAGACGCCAAGAGACTTGCACCCCTTCTCCCAGCTATCAACTCCCTGCTGATAGCCCTACACCGCAACCAGATGGCTTGGCTACCCCAATAGATAGGTATTGTCTTACCGTTCTATTGATGGCCGTGCTTTCTTCTTGCATATCACAATTTTCCAGCATGCTATGTGTATCTTAGCACGGCTGGTTGCCGGAAACTGTTGCCCTATGGGGTCTTCTACAACCCCCCATATTAATGGCCTGAGTGTTCTCAGTCCTAGATTTACATCTTAGGCAATTCCTGCTAGAATTACCTTCTGCCTCCCTGGCGATCTATGAAGAATTCTGCCTTGTGTCCTCGGTCACAAACAAATTGCCTATTGATAAGGTTAAGGTAACCAGCTGGGCGGGATACACGGAGTATGTGTCTATCTACTTCATTTCCGGCTCCACTCTCTAACATTACAATGTTATTAATTATTTAAGATTAAGTTAAAGTTAACTTCTTAATATTTAACTTTAGAGTAATATAAGTCATTTGTATGACTTCCGTATACTCATGTTCTCTTTCTCTTACAGGAGGGGTACGTGAAATGTGACCACAACTTCTGTGGAGTGAAGAGCCCGCACTTTTACGGGCACACGGCGTGTAGGACCCACGCCCCTTGCGCCAACAAGAAAGGTGATCTGAAGTTTTGGGACCCGCAGCACTGTACAGTCTGCAAGGACAGCCTGATCGAAGTGTTCAACAATCCTACTTCAGCGGAGGTTAGGGACTCTTCTCAAGAGAAGCTACGCAAGTGGGTGCGTGGCTTCCAGAAGACCGCCACCGGACCATATCTCGCCACCGGACCATATCTCGCCACCGAAGACTTGAGGGCCTTGCTTTTCCCGAAGGCATCCCCAGACTCAGTGGTCCCCAAAGATCAGATTCCCACTGTCCAGATAGTGGTGGAACCAGATGTAGTCATGGCTCAGTCCATGCACGAGTGGCATTTGGATGCCGACAACACGGAACGTATGTCGGAAGTGTCGGAGAACACGGAGAGGAACCTCATGGGCGACGAACTGGACTATGAGGAAGATCAGGTGGAATACCCTGAGTCGGAGCAGGAGGTCGCTCCACCTTCCACCCCCACAACGACTCCTACACTGACGGATGTATCACTCCCGTCTACATCTGCTACCCCGGATCCCACCCCATCCAACACCCAGGAGATCTTCAAAATGCTTGAGGCTCTCATGGATAAGAAACTCCGCGAGAAACATGAGTTCTTCAAGTCCAACATGGGAAGTTCGAAGCAGCCAAAAAGGATTTCGGTTAAGGACCTCCCCGCATGCTCAGATACCAACCCCTGGAGGTATGCCGAGCACATGCCAATTACGACGGGCAAGATCTTCATAAGCGAAAAGGTCAGCACGATCTCGCTGGAAGAAGTGGAATTCTTCCCAAACTTTGAGGCTTACCCTGACTGTTACGTCCGACTTCGATCTGAACCTGCCTCTAAAGAAGAGACCGAACCGAAGGAGGTTATAGTGTTCGATCTCCCGAAGGTCCAGGCTATGCTGGCCAATACAGTGAAAAGTAGGGGCTTCACCTGCTCAAAACTACCGGCGCTTAGCAAGAAGCACCCTACCTACGTCGCACCAGACGATGCGACCCTCCCCTTCTTGGAAAAGGCCTTCACTGCGGTACATAAAGCAGTGGAAGAAGGAAAACCTTGCCCTGCACTGGAGGAGTGCAGACCCTTCTCCCTGACTACTCCCCCCGATGTTAGACACTGGAAAGATGTCCAGCATACATTCGTGGTAGGAAAACTAGAACCTGGTGTCGCTGGCCGTCAGTTTAACGAAGACCTCCCGAAACTTAATGACCATCTCCTTCGTCGGGAACATGACACGAAGGAAAGGCTCGCCGCATCAATGTCCCTCCAGGTACAGCTCGACGTCATGGCCGGTGACACTAGGGTCCCTGACTACTACATGGTTCTCGCCGAAACACATTTGGCGACCGTGGTAAAAGATCTGTACAGCTTCACGAAGGATCGTAGAGCCTGTCGTGAATTCGTGTTCTCCAGTGCCACAGTGAGACACGAACCCCGGGGGTGATTTCTTCCAACATCTGGGGTAAGCACCTCTTTTCATCCTCCCTTGTGAAAGAGATCACCGACAAGGCCGCCACGGAGAACAGGAACCTTCGCCATAAGTGGGGCATGTCAAAGAAAAGAAAATCCTCTCAGGACGACGGCCCTCAACCTAAGAGGAAACCCACTAAGCCAAAACCCCAGCAACGTCAACAGAGACGGCAGTTTCCGGGATCCGCTACTCTCCAAGTGGCACCTCAGCCACAGCAGACCTTTCAGCTGGTCACCCAACCGGTCTTGTCACAGTCGCCGGTCTTCTCCCCTGCTTTTGAGCAACAGTCAACTACCTTTCGTCCCAAAGGTAGAGGCTCAAACAGAGGTGCAGGCAGAGATGCATCTCGCCGTCCCTCCAGAGGCAGAGGAGGAAAGGGAGCTAGCGGTCACATCCTGTTTACAGACTCAGGAGACCTTACCCTCTTCCTGGATCCGACGTTTCTCGCTAAAAACGAACTACCCACCAAAAGATGGGGCCCATGGAGAATCTGCCCCTGAAAGATGATGCCTCTCTATATTCGGTAGAGAGCCTCAAGGTCTATCTTTGTAGAACTTCTGACTTTGGTGGAGGCCAACTCTTCAAAGGACAAACATCGGGTAGCGACCTGTCACTGAAACAACTAAGAGCGAAAATCACTTACTTCATTCGCAGAGCGGATCCTGACAGTACACCCGCAGGTCATGATCCTAGAAAAGTTGTATTGTCTCTGAATTTTTTCCGGAGCATGAATTTCGAAAGCCTCAAGAGTTTCACAGGCTGGAAATCCTCGCATGTTTTCTTCAAGCATTACGCGAAACAAGTGCATGAAGTCAAACATTTCGTGGTAGCCGCAGGTAGTGTTATGAAACCTGCAATTAACTCTGCATAGAACTGTGAGTTACTTGGGACTTTAACTCTTCGGGTGCCTATGTTGACCCTCGTGTGATACGTAGTGAATTCAGAGACACTTAGTGTTTTTCATAGACTGTTCTTTACAAGTTGAAATGTCATAGTCGTCACATGAGTGCCACATGCCTAGAGCATGATGTGTTTTTTTCCTTATTAAAGACTGACGTTCCTCTGGAACCTGTGCCTTCTAATAATTTGAAATTTTCTTTCAGATTCAAGAGCGAAGTCTTTCATTACTATGTACATTATAATTTATTGTAAATTAATTTTACATCCCTTATTGCATTTATTTACTATATTCTGCAATTGTGAAATAAAATTCTTATTTTATTACTTGTACGTCTCAATCCGCTCCTACTTATACTATGAAATACATGGTTGTCATAGTTTCATTATCCCCTTTTCTTTTATAATGATGAAGAATAATAGGTTCAATCTATATTATATACTCACATATGCTATGTAATATTCCTAACTGAATACTTACTTGCGTTATACCTTCGAGACCAGATCGTTCTCTTGCTACGAAATACAGTGGCTAACCACCACTTGTCTGTCATTGAGAATGTTCCTATATGAATATCAACCATTCTGTCTTGTCTCCGAGTTCTTCACGTTCTCCCCGCAAGGTGGGAAGCCCTTCGATGACCACTTTGATCTTCAGCATGATCCGTTGGGACTTCTCTGCCAAGGGGGGGCAGGAAGTTACATCCTCACGGAACCTCTATCGAGGTCACTATACTTACCTTATTCAAACCCCTCGGCACTTACTCTACAAGGGGAAATCTACCACGATATATTAATTCTCTGGTATTCTTCCATCAGGAGGCCAAGGCTTGAGCCCAAAAAACGGATTTTGAGCGAAGCGAAAAATCTATTTTTGGGTGAGATAGCCATGGCGTCCTGATGGACCCTCCCTGCTACTTTGTCCAGCCTTTCAGGCCCCACCCTGTCCTGCTGTATCATGGTGATCGGCAAGCAACTGGCATCAGGAAGATGACGGATGTGACGTCATTTAGCAATGGCACCCGTTTGTTTACGTTTCGAGTACCAAAAGTAGCCACGGAGGAGTATACCTGTGGAACGGGTCCCCAGCTATTCTCCGCCCCTCCATATCGAAGTGTTAACTCTATGTGGGGTGCAGATAGCTATATGGCGCGTTAATACATGCATCCCCTGTTGATATACGATGTCTTAAATGGAAACCTTTAGGATACTTGCTCCAGAAGTTAGAATTCTGTGATAACCTGTGGTTAAATTCTCTGGGAATATCTTAGTAGTTATATACCCAATGAAGCTACCAATAAGGAGCCTTCCATCAGGACGCCATGGCTATCTCACCCAAAAATAAATTTTTCGCTTCGCTCAAAATCCATATATATATATATATATATATATATATATATATATATATTATATATATATATATATATATATATATATATTGTCCTTATTCATGAATATATGTATGTGTTATACGCCAAGGTAAATGAACTCAATATTCATGAGTATTCCACAAAAACTTATGTCTCAGCATGTTATTGTGATGATTGCATTTTTGTAGCGAAGGGAGTTTTAGTTGTATATGGGCGCTCAAGTTGACAAGTCCCTCACCTGAGAGGGTAGTTGTGTACAGTATACTTAGAACGAACCTTTTGTAATAAATGAAGAAAACCCATATTCCGACGTCTCATTATCCATCTACATGGGTTATATTGGTGTCAGGTGTAAAAAATACGTCTTTTGTGTATGCTGTGAGTGAAGTTGTTCTTTGAGTTGGTAAAATAAAAGTTCTAGATGCCTAGATACGCAAGGACTAACATAGCACAGACTGCTGCTGCAAGAGATGAGAACGAAGGAGCAGTGGGATATAGCATTGCCGATGAAGAATATAGACAGGAAATTAGAATGCAAGAATTGGAAAATGAGTTTGACAACTCACAACAGTTAATGAACAGACGGTTGGTGGAACGAGAACAGGAGCGGCGCGCAACCACACCATTTTAGACGTACATAAACGAAGTTCAACCGCACAAAATTGAAAGTACACATGCACAGCCCAGTGAATATACACATATCGCAGTTCGAAAGTTGCCAGAATTCCAGTCAAGTGTTAGGCCTTTTGATGATCAATGGCCTAACATATGGTTTCAATCGATTGAAGTGTTTCTGAGACACTTTGAAGTAGCTACATATGGGTGGTCGTAAAGAGGAAAAGCTATTCAAGTTTATTAGATTGCTAAAAGATGCTCCGGCAATGGAGGTAATGTGTTAGCCGCAAGTCAGTTTAAGAAAGTAATACTGAAATAAAACGACGTTTAATTGAGAAGTTTGCCTTGCCTGAGGCGAGAAAGGGAGACATAAAAGAAAATTAGAAACCCAAAATACGGGAAGGTGAATCTGTTCTTAGTTTTGCAAGTCAAATTTTTTGGGATTGCGATTTGTTTCCTACCCAGAGTGCTAATCTCCCAGAAGGTGATAAAAAGGCAATTGCCTGTTAATATATTCGTAGATTGGTAAACCCGTATTTATGTGGTTATTTGTTTGATGACAATCGCTCGTTAGCTAACATAGTGAGTGCAATACAAAAAATTTTTGACAGTTTGCCTGAGGGAAAAATGACTGGGAATAACGGGCCCGATTCCGAGAAGTTAGTAGCCATGAGATGCAGTCGACCCCCGAATGAGGTTTGAGGAGATCGCATTCAGCAAATTAAATGTTGGCCGTCTGGGGGTGAGGAGCACCGACAAGTGGAGTGCCCCACCTAAAGATCCCCCGGCTGTTACACTTGTCAGGCCTATGGTATTCTATCTCGAGAGTGCTCAGCAAAAATCGCCCAGGCCATCTGGGCCATGGCACACACACACCTACCACACACCCCTAAAAACCACCAACATCCGAGGAAAAGGAAACAGAGGAAGGGTGAGACGAGGGTGTTCAATGTCCCCCCCCCCCCCACCCGCATGACATCGTAAGCAGTAGCTGAGGAAGCAGTGACAACAGACGTGGCAGAGCAGGCACTGGGACCTCCATATGTACCCCCGACCTCATCCCAGCAGCTCTAAGGGGCAGTGTCATCGCAGCTGAGGTCATTTGCTTGTGCCCTATATCTCGTAATGGCCGTCTAGGAATGTTAGCTGTGATGGTTTACCTACCAGATAAATCCATTTGAGCGCTCGTGACACAGGAGCCACTGATTGAAAAAAAAATTCTCCTCAAATCCACTAGAGCCAGTGGCATCCCTTGCTCTTGACACGCCAGGAGGAAATAAACTACACATGAACCATACAACAATCGTCTAGTTTAAGGTGGGGTCTGTGAGGTTTACAAATGATTTTTTATCAATCCCACCTTGAGAGTTCCATAAAACGAGGCCATTTTAGGAATCGATTTTATCTCTAATAATCAAATTTTAATTTTTGGGGGAAAAGATACAATAACAGTAAAAGCAGGAGGTGACATTTTGCCTATAGACAGTCATGAGAGAACAAACGAGTGAGAGGAGAAGTGTTGTCTCCCCAGACCCTTACGAGCATAACTATGACCCCGTGTTGCATTCATGTGAAAAGAACCAAGCTAGTTGTTAAACCCCATTACAATTGGGCACATGTAACCTTAGAGGGCTTGACGAAAATAAAAGAGAACAGTGCCGATGTAATGGCAGTTGATTTGTCAAATAAAAGTTTTTTAGGAAGTGATTCTGTGTGTGAATTATAGTTATTAGATATTGTTTATTATTAGATGTTGGGAGCCACAACTCCAGCCCACACATGAAAAGCACTCAGAATTTGATTATGCAAGTGCGGAAACTATGTCAGTCAGAATAACAGCCTGTAGTTAGTGACATTCCGATGTAATTGCAATTAGAGATGAGCCACACGGAAGGATTCATCAATTTCCTTTTAGCATTAAAACTGGGGAGGCGGAGGCGATCAGGTCAAGGTATTATTAGGTACCTATTCATTTCCAGGGAGAGATAGAAAGGGAAATTAACAAATTAAGGGTACAAGGGATAATCGAGGAGAGCGAATCCCCTAGGCTTCTACAATTGTAGTTGTTAGGAAAAAAGATGGCTCGGTAAGATTGTGTGTTGATTAAAGGAAGTTGAAAACAGTCACTAAGGATAATGCATTTCCATTGCTCTCAATCGAAGAATTACTTGTGAAAGTACGGGATAGTAAATATTTTACAACTGTTGATTTAAAATCTGTATACTATCAAATACCCATTCAGGAACACAGTAAATGTAAAACGGCATTTATAGCTAACGATCAATTATTTCATTTAAATTTTCTTCCTTTCGGTGTTAAAAATGCTCCAAGTGATTTTTCTAGAGTAATGATGGCAGTTTTGTCACCCTTAATTGGCCATAATGTTCTTGTTTATTTAGATGATATCATAATTACAGGGAAAAAAGCCGAAAAACATGATGATAATATTCGTGAAGTTTTAGAAGCATTCCGACGGAATGGTATGAAAATGAATTTGTCAAAGTGCAAATTTTTCTGTAAACAGGTCGAAGTTTTAGGTCACATAATAATCCCAGAAGGTATCCAACCCTGCTCCAGTAAATTAGCGGCTATTAGAGATTTTCCCAGGCCATGTAACTCTAAGGAAGTGGCTGGTTTCCTAGGACTCACGGGTTATTACTTTAAATTCATGAGAGCTTTTGGAGAGAGCGAGACCCTTAGATGCTTTAAAAATAAAAATTAAAAAACCTAATAAATTGGGGAGGGGAAGAAGAAGGGGACTTTAACCATTTTAAAGCTGCCTTAACTAGCATTGAATTACTCGCATATCCTAGATTTGATGGCCCGTTTTTAGTGACAACAGATGCGAGTAGCATAGCTATTGGTGGCATAGTTTCTCAATGAGATGGTAAACACGGAGAGAGACCCATTTGACTTGCTTCCCGGTCGTTAAAAGGGGCAAAAAAGAATTATAACACATTCAATCGAGAGGCTTTGGATATTCTTTGGGTTCTAGAGAGGCATCGATACTTTTTATTAGGTCAGTCAATTGAGTTGCAAAGTGATCATAGCCCCTTACGTGATTTGTATTATGAAAATTATTTGACCTCTCGTCAAGCGAGATGGATTGAGAGATTGTTAGAGTTTAATATAAAAGTTTTTGACCACAAAGAAGGTAAAGCTAGCAAGGTAGCTGATGCTCTCTCTAGAGGTGCGGTAATAGGAGAAACAACTAGGGCACAAAAGAGGAACGAAGATCGTAACCAAAATATTGAGGACCCCCATCAAAATAGAGAAAATAGAGAACGGGATATGAATTCTCACGATAAGCAAGCAGAAGACGGAGAGAGAGAGAGAGAGAGAGAGAGAGAGAGGAGAGAGAGAGGAGAGAGGAGAGAGAGAGAGAGAAAGAGAGAGAGAGAGAGAGAGAGAGAGAGAAATACGAGCGGCGAAAGTGAATTATGTGGGTGACCGAGGACATGACCAGGGGTGTCCAGAATGAATGCCCTGAAGATGCATGTTTGATTGACTTTGGAGGTTGGGACATAACAGAAGTCTGAGAGGGACAGAAAAAAAAAAAGAAGAATAAATGGAAAGAGTCCCAGCAGTGATTAAAGGGGAATCGGAGAGTTATCCCTCATTTCTGAATGAGCGTCGTGAGGAGTTTTTTTTTTTCTATTGAAAATTATATCTTATATTGTGCTTACAAGAAGAGGGGAGGGGATTTATGTGCACGGGTAGTTCTTCCTCCCTCTTCAATTAAACAAGCCATCCACATTGTATATGCAAGTCCGTAAGCAAGGCATTTAGGGATTGATAAAACAATAAGGAGAGCATGTGACTCCTTTTGGTTAGGAATGAAAAAATCTATAGAGAATTACATAAAATGTTGTCATGCTTGTAACTATTTAAAAGAACATAAAAAACATTGTACCAGAAACCAGAAAGTGGCCTTTGATTCCTTTTAAATTTTATAAAGTGAATATGGAAGTAACAGGACCATTTCTTACTGGTTTAATACAACATAAATATATATGTGTATTTGTGGATGCATTTACTCGGTACACTCGTATATAGGCAATGTTGGATAAATCGACAAATTCATTAGCCCAGGAGCTGTGCTCTTTCCTTACTAGGTTTGGTTGCCTGAAAATTTTGACAAGTGATAATGGTCTTGAGTTTATGAATAAGGTGGTGAAATCAGTCACGGACTTGATGAAAATTGAACACTTTTCAGTGACCGCATATACCCCTTCAGCAAATTGCTTAGTAGAAACGCTTCATAGGGAAGTAGTGCGGATTTTACGTTACTTAGTGGCTGATGACCGCCTTTATTGGCACGCCATGCTTCCTACAGCTCATCTATCTTTGAATATTGCTTATAATGCTTCGCTCAGGGACACGCCTTCCTTTTTAGTGTATGGAGAGGATCCTGTGTTATCATATACGGTACTCATTATTTAGCAACAGTTGCCAATTTATTCAACTGAGCAATACCGTATACATTTATTAAATCAATTGAGGAGAGTAATGAACACCACTGAAAGGTTTTTGAAAACAGCCAATGAAAATCACAGCTCAAAGTATGATGGTCGGTTCAAAACCGGACTGGTAAAAGTATTTGTGGGCAATCGTGCGTATTTGAAACGAATAGGCTACATCCTAGGAAACATAAGTTAGAGCCAGCGTATTTGGATCTGTACCGAGTTAAGTCTAACACAGTTGTGATACAAAGCATTATTAGTAGTGCAGTGTCTGAACAGCATCAAGCACACATTCATGTGGTGCCTGAAGAGGTAGTTTTCAAAAGTGTTCCTCCTTACCCCTGAACACGTGACATCCCATGAGTTGATGAGTAGAATTTTTTTTCCCCTTTGCTGTTGTTGTTTGAGCAGACCTCATATCTTCTTTTGACGTCTTTTGAACAAAGTTGATGATAACAATGTGTTCTTATGTTGATGCTAAACGTATACTTAAGATTTTGTGATAATTTTGCTGAGTGTAGAAATACGTATAACAATACTGAGTGAGCCTAAAAACAATCAGAGGTTGGATAGGTCAAGTGATAACCGTAAGGCGGATGCTGTATTATTCATGTATTTATATGATTCCTCGTTGCTTGGGCAGGGGTGGTTCCTGAGTGGCAAGTGGCTGCAGGATTAAAGTTCAGCCTTGAGGATAGGCAGTGTTAGAGCATGTGTAAATGTGAATACCTTATACTTAATGTTAAAAGTGAAGGGCGGAAAGATGAATGATTATCTAGGGAAAACGGCTAGCGGCCATCGGTTGAAAGTTGCAAGCGCAAGTGTTGTAGTGATTTAAATAAATGGCGAAACGGTGATGGTGAGTTATGTGGCAAAATTGTGCCATAAACCCGGAGAAGTAAAATCAAGGGATGAAGGAATACCTATTCCTACCCCTGTCCCGCCCAAAAAGCACGTATTGCCCACAACCTGAGGGAGGTTATTGATGAGGTGTAAAACTGATGGTATGATATTTTTTTACTTTGGGTATTCTGTATTCTAGCTGCAGAGGTCTTAAAAAGAAATGAATGGAATAATTTATATTGTATTGTGTACATTTTACATGCAATATTTCATTTTTTTTTTTTTGTGGAAGATATGTTATTTTTGGAGCTAAATTTATATATATATATATATATATATATATATGTTATGTGACACTTCTTTTTAGTACATATCACGCATATTCTGGGTTGGATTGTCCTCCATATATCAAAGACTAGTGAGGGCGAGTGCTCACCTCCTCTCGGAGTGAGGAGCTTTGAGGGAGTGAGTAAAGTCCTAATTCATGTATGTATAGATATCTTCTACGACTAGGTAAATGAACTCAATATTCATGATTATTCAACAAAAATATATGTCTCCGATTATTATTGCAAAGGTTCCATTTTAATAGCGAAGGGAGAGTTAGTTGTCGGTGAGCGCTTGAGTTGACAAGTCTCTCAACTGAGAGGCTAGATGTGTACAGTGTACATACGAACAAACCTTTTGTAATGAATGAAGATAACCCAAATTCCGACGTCTCATTATCCGTCTATATAGGTCATATATATATATATATATATATATACATACATATATATATATATATATATATACAATGTGTGTGTGTTTGTGTATGAGTGTGTATATATATATATATATACATATATATATATATATATATATATATATAAATATGGGAGACCAAGACCCCCCAGTGACTTCCCTGATGCAAACATCACTACCATCTTCAAGAAGGGAGACAGGGAGAACTGTAACAACTACCGTGGAATATCACTACTAAGTATTGCGAGTAAGATTTTCGCTCGGAATCTGCTTGACCGCCTCCTTATTCTCGCAGAAGACGTCCTGCCAGAGTCCAAGTGCGGCTTTCGACCTTCCCGTGGGACCATAGACATGATCTTCTGTGCACGACAACTACAAGAGAAGAGCCTCGAACAACAACAGCCCATAATGTTTATCTTCTGGGATTTGAAAAAGGCCTTCGACAAAGTACCTCGACCTGCCATGTGGGCTGTCCTCAAAAGATATGGCTGCCCACCCGATTTTGTCAAGCTGGTGTGTACCCTCCATGACGGAATGGTTGGGAGAGTGTGCCACCAGAACTCTCTTTCAGACCCATTCCCCATCAACGGCGGCCTGAAGCAGGGCTGTGTTCTGGCCCCGACGTGTTTCTCGCTATACACCGCAGCAATACTCAACAAGCTTCCTCCAGACACACCCTCAGTCGACCTACATTTCCGCATGGATGGAGGCGCTTTCAACCTCGCTAGACTCCGCGCCAGAACCAAGACCACCTTGTGTGCAGTGCCAGAACTGCAGCATGCTGATGACAATGCCACCTCAGGTCAGACGGCAGAGGACCTGCAGTCGTTAGCTGATGAATACAACTCTGCCTACGAACGTTTTGGGATGCAAGTCAACTCAGACAAAACTAAGACCCTCGTCCAACATCCACCAGGACTGATGCTCCCCAACTTCAATACCACAGTGAATGACCAACCGTTAGAACAGGTGGACCAGTTCTCTTACCTAGGAAGCATCCTAACATCAACTCCCACAAGCAAAAAGGACGTGGAGAACAGGATCAGGGCGGCCCACTCCGCCTTTGGCCGACTCAACTGCCACGTATTTAACAACCACTCACTGACAATAACCACCAAAATAATGGTGTTCAGGGCAGTAGTCCTCTCCACGCTCCTGAATGCATGTGAAACATGGACGCTATATAAAAACGATATTAAAAACCTATAACGCTTCCAACAAATAAAACTGAGGCAGATCTTGATAATCCCCTGGGAGAGCCATACCACCAACATTGAAGTCTTAGAACGTGCCTCGCTGACCAGTGTGGAGGCCACCATCATCTACCACCGCCTCCGCTGGATAGGACAAGTGCATAGGTTGGATCCATCTAGGCTCCCAAAGAAAATATTCCACGGAGAACTGACCCAGGGCACCAGACCACGAGGAGCCCCGAAAATGCACTATAAAGATCAACTAAAGCGCACCCTGGCTCTAACTGACATCGATCCTTCCTCACGGGAAGAAACAGCCAGGGACAGGAAAACCTGGAGGAGTACAGTACACCATGGCACCGTGGACTTCGAGGAGAGGAGGAGACGAAATGAGGAGGCTAGGAGGAGAAGGAGGAGAGAGCGATTAGAACAGCCCCGCCCACCACCTACCCTCCCTTGTGAACACTGTCCGCGACTCTTCCACCACAGACTAGGACTTAAAAGTCACATCAGGCTTAAGCACCCACCCCACAGTTAGGAGGCTGATGGCTAACGACAGAACCCAATACTCGGACACGAGTGGGTGCTGACGACGACGATATATATATATATATATATATATATATATATATATATATGTATATATGTATATTACTTGCTCTTACTCTTATTCCGGGGGCCTTTAAACCAGGCTGATCCTTAGTGTATTTATATATATACATATATATATATATATATATATATACATATAAATATATGTGTATATATATATATATATATATACTCTATATATATTTATATATATATATATATATATGTGTGTGTGTGTGTGTGTGTGTGAATTATATATATATATATATATATATATGTGTGAATATATATATATATATATATATATATATAGTTATGGTTCGACAAACACAGCAGTTCCTTTTGGTATTTATTATCCAAACCTTACAGTAGAAGATACAATTTAGTACTGAATACTGAGAAATAGCATATACTGGAGAATAATTATGATAGTTAACAGCAAAAGCAGTTAAGAATTATCTCAGCAATAATTAGCATAACAGTTATATGAACATTACTTCCGAGAATAATAATCGTTAGACAGTTAAGTATACAAACTATCTCACTTCCCTTCTTTATGAATAAATCGGGAATGACAATAAAATACATTTACTAAACAATAAAAGAATAAAATAACATAAAATAAATAATAGCCATTCACTATGTTGCATTTATCAAGACAAGCATTATTATTACTATAAACAATTCTGATCGTCTTCTAACTCAATTTCGCTGTTAGAACATTCATCCCAGAATTTCACCTCTTTCGATTCGTAGAATCTTTTACTGGGATCCACCTGCAAATGACTTAGAGGATGGCCCTCCCGATTAGACCGACGTATTCCTTCTGAATTACTTGCAATTTCTGACTCTATTCTGTTGACTTCTTTATCTGAAAGATCAGCCAATGCCGTTTACCAAGAATTTTTGATTACAGGGGCCTTTTCCATTTCGTCAAAATGTTTTACTTTTACTTCGTATGTTATAGTCTCTCCTGGGGTTAATTTATACGTGCAGCCACCACAACGTATTTCTACATCTCTATATTTCTTCAAAAGATATGGTGCAAGTTTACATCCTCTGCCGTCAATAACTTCAATCAAACCAAATCTCCAAATTTGAAAGCTCTGCCGTAAGACTTCCGCTGGTTATTCCTAATCTGTTGTGCTATTGCAGTCTTCTTCCATGCGACCTTAATAGTTTTCTTAATTTTATTTACTTACTCTCACACAAATCTTTCTGCGATTGCTGCATTACCCAAAGAGCCCGGTTGATAATCCTCATCTTTGCAAGTTTCCTTTTTTAAAATCTCCTCTGGATGTCTAGCCGGAGTCCCATAGACGAGCTCATGTGGAGTAAATGTATTTGTAGTATTTACAGCTGTATTATGAGAGAACTGTACCCTGGGTATCATTTCAGGCCAAAGATCCATATTATTGTGGCACATGCAACGAACATAGTCTAATAATTGATTTTGACGTTCTACCTTGGCCTGAATTCTTGGATGGTAAGGAGAACCAAAATCCTGCTTAATTGCAAACAGGTTACACACTGCCATGAAGATATCAGCCGTAAAATGTGATCCTCTATCCGACGTTTTGACATGGGGCACATCAAACATGCAAATCCATCTTTCAACTAGAGTATCCACTGCTGTTTTTGCTGAACAATCCACAAGAGGTACCAAAACAACATAGCGAGACAAATTGTCCTGCATTTAAAGGATATAAAGATATAGATGTGATGATGAAATGGGAAACGGACCCATGAAATAAACTTGCACCTGTTCATTCATGTATTCCGGGCGCTCGCGGTTCTGAAAAGGGGCTTTCACTGAATGGTTTGATCTTTTGTTACTCCCACATGCTTCTCATTTACTGACATGCGCATGGACATCTACCTTCATGCAAGGCCACCAGAAATTTTTCCAAGCTTTTTCCCATGTTCGATCACGACCCATGTGACCACTCATTGGACAGTCATGAATTATTTGAAGTACATAGTCTCATTTCTTTAGGTATTACAGGTAGCCACTCTTCTTTCTCGCAATATGGATGTTCTTGTGAGCGTCTTCCTTTATAATTTATATAACACAGAATTCCATTGCTAGTAATATCCAAACAGTTACCATACTTGGCAAGCTCATTCTCCTGTGACACACATCCTGGTGAACTCTTATTTTTCAAAAAGTTCACTACTTCCCTGATCCCTCCATCGCAATGCTCTTTTTCTAACATTTGATTTGGATCCACAAATGCTGTGGCCCAATGCTGAGAAGATCCTACTGCTATACTGTCAAAATGCAATACCAGATTTCCATCAGAATTTCTCCCTCAATTTGAAGTTCTTCACTGCTCGCTCCGCAAGCTTTAATATTACTCGAGCTGAGAAGAGATTTCCGAGCACCATTCAAGATATCCTCAGGAACTAAAGAATAATCACTTCCAGTGTCCACCAAAGCATTATACTGAGTTTTTATCATCTCCACAGTAACGTAATTTGTAATATTTTTCAATATCTGAGTTGCTGCTTGGCTGGAGAGCACATGCCGATATCTTATTTGACCCTTCACCTTTGGCTACACCAAAGCCAAAGTGCGTTGGAAAGCGAAAGTAGAACTCATTTGTACAGACTGCTCCAAGCTCCCGTGTGGAGCAGTCCTCACACATGCTTTCTGTTCGATATTGATGCTTAGGTAGGAAGTTCTATTAACCATAATAATTACCTGGAACATAGATGAACAATCGTTAGTAATTATTTCTCAGCTGATCCCATCTCGTCGATGTGTGCTTGATGGATAATAAGACGTTGGTATTCTAAAAGATACCTTTAATGTATAAAAGACTTCATTGTAATGTTCACTCTGTAACAGCTAACTCCCAAGTGCATATGGAGCGTCTTACACAATCTCATAAACCAAGACATTGCTAAACAAAAGAGCATCGCTCTGAAATGACTTAAATCCTACTCCAGTACAAATCATAAAGAATCACATCCTATCTGAGGTAATCAACAAATGTTTGAATCCTAATACCAAAACAAATCATTACTCTTATGTATAAAGCATAACATGTCTTATTCATGCAATATGATGTAATGTTGCGCAGTACCTGCAACACTTGAAACAATATAGTACCTTATTACAATAATACATAACAGTCTCCTCCCCCTTAACTTGACATTGTAAAAATCTTCATAAATCTAATCTCTCAGGGGGCTTTCCTCTGTTAATCCTATTAGGAAGCACTTTAACCTCATCTTGTACTGGTACATGAATTGGTTCTGAATCTACATTGGATGTTGGACCATCTTGGTTAATACTTGACTCATTTGATCTAACTACTTCTTTAAGTTTCTCATCTCTAACATTCACATGCTCTACTGTCTTTCTGTTTAACGGCTGTAATTGATCAACATGACGTTTTACAACATTATCACCAACACAAACATCATAATGTAAATTTCCTATCTCTCTTACAATCTCTCCTGGTACCCACTTCTCTGGAGTGTTGTACGATCTTACCATGACATCAGACAAAGGTAAAAAATGTCTTACATTAGGAAGCTTTGCTACTTGTTTATACCCTTTATCTTCTAAATCACTTTGCAAACTTGGATACAACAAATCTAACTTACACCTTATCCTCCCCCCCATTAACAAATTTGAGGGTGCCACGCCTGTTGTGCTGTGCGGCGTTGTTCTATTAGACAATAAAAATTTTGACACATGCAAAAATATATTACCTGAATTTGCTTTTCTACACTTCATATTGTGTTTAAACGTTTGAACAAATCTTTCAGCCTCTCCATTAGTAGATGGATGATATGTAGCTGAAAATGTATGCTTTATACCAATGACATTACAAAATTCTTTAAACTCTTGTGAGGTAAATTGTGGACCATTATCTGTAACAATTCTTTCTGGAATACCATGCGTTGAAAAAATTTGCATTAACTCTCTTATTGTGGCGTAAGACGTTGTTGTCTTCGTTGGGATAATTTCTGGCCACTTACTGTAAGCATCTACTACTATCAAAAGCAAATAATTCAAAAAAGGACCTGCAAAATCTATATGCACTCTTTGCCATGGATACCTGGGTAACTCCCACGGGTGCATTCTAGCAAATTGAGGATTGTTCTGTTGCATAACACAATTCATACAATTCTTTATATAACATTCCACATCTTTATCTACACCTAGCCAACATACAAAAGTTCTCGCAATTGACTTTGATCTTACAATACCTTGGTGATCAGCATGTATTTCAGACAAAACCTTATTTCTCAGTGAATTAGGAATAACTACCCTGGAACCTCTCATCACTATTCCTTGTGTCACACTCAGTTCATACCGTATATCCTTATACGGTTTACAATTTTCTTCCTTTCCACATAAGTCTCTACCTGTCATTAAACTCTCCAAAACCTTACTAAGTACTGGGTCTTGCTTGGTACTGTGTGCTACATCTTTTGCAGTTATTGGTACATCATATACAGAAATTAACAGAACACTGTCATCATACTCTTCTGGAGCTTTGTCTATGGGTAATTTGGATAAAGCATCTGCATTACCCATATTTGATGTTGGACGGTATTCTATATCATAGTGGTACGCTGCTAACGTAACTGCCCAACGTTGTAGTCTTGCAGCTACCAACGTAGGTAAACTTACTCTTGTCCCCTTATGTACAAACGACCTTCTCTTGTGCTGGCCGTCCTTGTGCATAGGGACCAATGCTTCTCCCTGCTTGCTTCTCCCTGCTTGTCCGTCGTCCTTTCTGCCTTGTTCAATACTCTAGAGGTGAATGCAATTGGATTTTCTGTTCCAACTGGCATTACATGAGATAATACTGCACCTAGACCTATGTTTGATGCATCACATACTAATTTAACTGGTAAATCCATTTGATAATGTACTAAGAATGTAGGTGATGTTATTTCCAGCTTGATTCTTTCAAAAGATTCCTGACACTCTTTTGTCCACTTCCATTCTACACCCTTATTCAACAGATTTTACAATGGATGTGCAATTGTAGACAAATTCTGAATGAAATTCCCATAAAATGTTACTAAACCTAGAAATGATTGTAATTCCTTAACATTTTCTGGCACTTTTGTTGATTGTACAGCTTTAATCTTCTCTTTAGTTTTGAGAATACCCTTGCCATTTATTACAAAACCTAAGTATTCCACTGAATCAACTTCTAAAATACATTTGTTCTTATTTACTCTAATATTATGTTTCTTCAACTTCTTCAGAACTGTCCGCAATCTTTCTCTATGTTCTCTTGTGTCTTTACCAGCAATTAAAATATCATCTATAAAAATGAATACTCCTTGCATTCCTGAAAAAAAAACGGATTTTGAGCGAAGCGAAAAATCTATTTTTGGGTGAGATAGCCATGGCGTCCTGATGGAAGGTTCCTTTTTGGTAGCTTCCTTGGGTATAAGACTACTAAGATATTCCCAGAGAATTTAACCACAGGTTATCACAGAATTCTAACTTCTGGAGCGAGTATCTCAAAGGTTTCCCTTTAAGACATCGTATATCAACAGGGGACGCATGTCTGAACGCGCCACATAGCTATCTTCACCCCGAACAGAGTTAATGCTTCGGTGTGTAAGGGTTGAGAATAGCTGGGAGCCGCTCCACAGCCAATCTCACTCGTGGCTACTACTGATACTCGAGACGTAAACAAACGGGCGCCATTGCTCAAATGACGTCACGCCCGTCTTCATCCTGAAGCCAGTTGCTGCCCATCACCATGATACAGTAGAACAGGGTGGGATAAAAAACTGGACGAAGTAGCAGGGAGGGTCCATCAGGACGCCATGGCTATCTCACCCAAAAATAGATTTTTCGCTTCGCTCAAAATCCGTTTTTTGGGCTCAAGCCATGGCGTCCTGATGGAAGAGTACCAGAGAATCAATGTATCGTGGTAGATTTTCCCCTAGTAGTAAGTGCCAAGGCATTGACAAAACAGCATAGTAATCTTTGATAAAGAACCATAGGGAAGAAGCATCCTGCCCCCCTTGGCAGTGAAGTTCCCATGGTCTATGCCGACGTCAAAGTGGTATTGAAGGGCTATTCATCCTGATAGAAGAACTTGAAGAACTTGGAGATGAAGCTGAATGTTTGGTATTTGTATAGGAACATTCTGAATTAGACCAGTGGTGGTTGGGCACTGTGTATTGAGTTCATCTCCCGGGTATCAAAAGTAAGTATTCGTGTAGGAACTTTACATAATCCGAGTGAATATAAATTAAGATTAAGCATCTTAATTTCTTCATAACCATAAGGAAAAGGGGGATAAATAAAACTATGACAGGTATGTATTTCATAGTAAGTAGGAGTTGATTGAGACGCACAGGTAATAAAATAGAAATTTTATTTCACAAATGCAGAAATTAAATAATTTACAGCAATAAGTAAAGTTCATTTACAGTAATTATAATGTACATAGAAATAAAGGCTTGCTCTTGAATCTGAAAAGGAATTTCAAGATTATTAGTAGGTACTCGTTCTCGAGGAACGCAAGTCTTTGATTAAAAACACATCATGCTCAGGGCATGCGGCACTTGTGTGACACTATGACATTTCACCTGGGATAAGAACAGTTATAAAAGCACTAAGTGTTTTTCGACATCACTATGAATCGCTCGAGGGTCAACATAGGCACCCGAAGAGTTAGAGTCCCAAGTAACTCACTGTTCTACGCAGAGTTTGGTGCAGGTTTCATAACACTACCTGCGGCTACCACAAAATGTTTGACTTCGTGCACTTGTTTCGCATAATGTTTAAAGAAAACTCGCGAGGACTTCCAGCCCGTGAAGTTTTTAAGGCTTTCAAAGTCCATGCTCTGAAAGAAATTCAGAGATGATGCCACTTTTCTAGGATCATGACCAGCGGGTGTACTGTTCGGATCCGCTCTGCGAATGAAGTAGGTGATTTTCGCTCTTAATTGTTTTAGTGACAGGTCGCTGCCCGATGTTTCTCCTTTGAAGAGTTGGCCTCCACCAAAGTTTGAAGTTCTGCGAAGATAGACCTTGAGGCTCTCTACTGGACATAGAGAGGCATCCTCCTTCAGGGGGCATATTCTCCAAGGGCCCCATCTTTTGGTGGGTAATTCATTTTTGGCA
Organism: Palaemon carinicauda; assembly: GCF_036898095.1. Lineage (NCBI taxonomy): Eukaryota > Metazoa > Arthropoda > Malacostraca > Decapoda > Palaemonidae > Palaemon > Palaemon carinicauda. Next base: position 13,446,992 of record NC_090729.1, read on the forward strand.
AGAAACGTCGGATCAGGGGAGAGGGTAACTTCTCCTGTATCGGTAAACAGGATGTGTCCTTCTTCTCTTGATAATGCCACTATTTCGCTGACTCGAGCTCCTGAAGCGAGAGCAAATAGAAATATAACTTTCTGAGTCAGATCCTTGAGAGGGCATGAATCATTGTCCAAGTTGGAGGCGAAATGGAGTACCTTGTCTAGTGACCAGGAGATCGGTTTCGGTGGGGGTGCTGGGCGTAGGCGAGCACATGCTTTCGGTAGTTTGTTGAAGATGTCGTTGGACAGATCAATTTGGAAAGCATATAGAATTGGTCTAGTCAAGGCCGATTTGCAGGTTGAAATCGTATTGGCTGCTAATCCCTGTCCATGAAGGTGAATAAAGAAGGACATGCAGAAATCAATCGTGATTTCTTTAGGATTTTTTGTCTTGACAAAGGAGACCCATTTCCTCCAGGATGATTCATATTGCCGTCTCGTGGATTCGGTCTTGTATTCCTCTAGGAAGTCCAGACTTTTCTTCGAGATCCCAAACCTCTTCTTTGCGGCTAGGGAGAGAAAATCATGAGATGAAGGTCCTTGATTTTCGATGATGAAGCGAAGACAGTCGACTTCTGTACTTGTTGAGAGAGAACTGGTCCCGGGAGAGGGATCAGCTTGGGCTGTAGCTCCAGGACCAGGGGGTACCAGTTGCTCCGAGGCCACTTGGGAGCCACTAGGGCCGCTGTCCCTTTGAAGGTTCTCAGTTTGGAGAGGACTTTCAACAGAAGGTTGGTGGGGGGGAACAGGTAGATCTTGGACCATCTGTTCCAGTCCAGTGACATGGCATCCACTGCTTCTGCTTTGGGGTCCTCGTACGGGGCCACATACCGAGTAAGTTGATTGTTGTCGCTCGTTGCAAAGAGATCTATCTGAAGTTCTGGGACTTGGTGAGAGATGAAGGAGAACGATCTTGCGTCTAGAGACCATTCCGACTCTATCGGGTTTGTCCGAGATAGAGCATCCGCTGTCACGTTGCGGAATCCTTGTAGGTGAACTGCAGACAGGTGCCACTTCTTCTTCTCTGCCAGACGGAAGATTGGGAGAAGCACCTGATTTATCTGGGGCGATCTTGAGCCTTGGAGATTGAGACAACGAACTACCACCGAGTTGTCTAGGGTTAGACGGATGTGGATCGAGGGCGGCGGGGATAACTTCTTCAGTGTTAGAAGGACCGCCATGGCCTCCAAGATATTTATGTGGAACGTCTTGAACAGGGGAGACCAGGTGCCTTGAGCCTGTTTTTGGTGGGAGTGACCTCCCCAACCCTCCAGTGAAGCATCCGTGTGGATGTTGAGTGATGGAGGAGGGTGTTGGAGAGGAATGGACCTTTTCAGGGCCTTTTCTTCTGACCACGGCTTTAGGAGAAGTCGCAGTCTGTTTGGAAGCCGTCTCTTGAGGTCTCTTCGAGCGATGGATGCCGAACGTCTCCAGACTCCCGCGGCATCCTTTAGCTGTGCGCGAAGCACTGGGTTTGTCACTGAGGCGAACTGTAGAGAGCCTAGAACTCGTTCCTGCTGGCGTCTTGAAATGCGTTTGGATTTCAGTAGTCGCTTGACAGACCCTGCTATTTCCTTCCTTTTCTTCTGGGGGATGGAAAGGCGGTGTGAGTGAAGGTTCCAGTGGATTCCCAACCACTGGAACTTCTGAGCTGGAGAGAGGCGAGATTTTTTCTCGTTGATCTTGAATCCCAGGTGTTCTAGGTACTGGGTGACTTCGTTGCAAGATTTTGCACAATCTTTGGGCGATGGAGCCCAGACTAGCCAGTCGTCGAGGTAGGCCATCACCTGGACGTTTCGTAGGCGGAGTTGTTGTACTATGGCATCCGCCAGTTTTGTGAAGATCCGAGGGGCCACGTTGAGGCCGAAGGGCATGGCCCGGAAGGCGTAGCTTTTCCTTTGGAGTCGAAATCCTAGGTAGGAGGAAGCGTGATGGTTCATTGGAACATGCCAGTAGGCATCCGCCAGGTCTATGGAGACCGTGTAGGAACCTCGAGGCAGAAGGGTCCTTATTTGTTGAAGCGTCAGCATCTTGAACTTGTCGTTCGCTATGAACTTGTTGAGGGGGGATAAGTCCAGAATGACTCTGAGTTTGTCTGAGTCCTTCTTGGGGACACAAAACAGTCTCCCTTGGAACCTGGTGGACTTTACCTTCCTTATCACCTTCTTGTTCAAGAGATCTAGAACATATTCTTCCAGAAGGGGGGTTGATTGTTGGAAGAATTGCTGGAAGATTGGGGGTGGTTGAGTCCAACTCCAGCCTAGACCCTTCTTGACGATGCTGTGCGCCCAGGGATCGAAGGTCCAACGATCCTGGAATTGGCGGAGTCTTCCTCCCACCGGAAGCACTTCATTGCTTCTGGTGTCCCGAGGGCTTGCTACCTCGGCCGCTAGCTCCCTTTCCTCCTCTGCCTCTGGAGGGACGGCGAGAGGCGTCTTTGCTTGCACCCCTGTATGAGCCTCTACCTTTGGCACGAAAGGTAGTTGACTGTTGCTCGAAGGCAGGGGTGAAGACCGGTGACTGTGACAACACCGGTTGGGGGACCAATTGAAAGGTCTGTTGTGGTTGGGCAACCACTTGGGAGGTAGCGGGTCCCGGAAACTGACGTCTTTGTTGACGTTGCTGGGGTTTCTGCTTTTGGGATTTCCTCTTAGGTTGAGGTCCGTCGTCCTGAGAGGGTTTCCTTTTCCTGGACATGCCCCACTTGTGGAGAAGGTGCCTATTCTCCGTGGCGGCTCTGTCAGTGATTTCCTTCACAAGGTCAGAAGGAAAGAGGTGTTTTCCCCAGATGTTGGAGGAAATCAGCCTCCGGGGTTCGTGTTTCACGGTGGCACCTGCAAACACGAATTCACGACAGGCTCTTCGAGCCTTTATGAAGTGGTACAAGTCCTTCATTACGGTCATCAAGTGGGATTTGGAGAGTACCATGTAGTGGTCTGGTACTCTGGTGTCACAGGCCATAACTTCGAGTTGGACTTGATGAGATAGGGATGCTGCAAGCCTCTCCTTCGTATCTTGTTCCCGACGAAGGAGGTGATCATTGAGCTTAGGGAGGTCTTCATTAAACTGATGTCCGGCGACGTCAGGATCGAGCCTTCCCACGACGAAAGTATGTTGGACATCTTTCCAGTGTCGAGCGTCAGGGGGGGTCACTATGGAGAAGGGTCTGCACTCCTCCAATGCAGGGCAGGCTTTCCCTTCATCCGCAGCTTTAAGGCATGCAGCTAAGGCCTTTTCCAAGAATGGAAGAACCGCACTTTCAGGTGCGACATAAGTAGGGTGCTTCTTGCTCAGGGCCGGAAGCTTAGAGCAGGTAAAGCCTCTACTCTTGAATGCGGCGGCTAGCATAGCCTGGGCCTTTGCGAGATCGAACACTATCTCTTCCTTAGGTTCGGTCTCTTCCTTCGAGGCAGGTTCGGAACGAAGACGGACGTAACAGTCCGGGTAGGCCTCAAAGTTTGGGAAGAACTCCACGTCTTCCAAAGGGACCGTGCCGATCTTATCACTGACGAAGATCCTGCCGGTCGCAATAACCATATGCTCAGCATACCTCCACGGGTTGGCATGTGAGCAAGCGGGGAGATCCTTAACCGAAATCCTCTTCGGTTCTCTGGATCCCATCATGGACCTGATGAACTCCTGGTTCTCCTTCAGCCTGTCGTCCATGACGGCTCTAATCAGTCGGATCATTTCTTGAGTAGAGGAAGAAGGATCCGGGGTCGAGGAGGTAGACGGAATAGACATTTCCGACGGTGTAGGAGTAGGAGCGGGGATGGAAGGAGGAGCAACCTCTTGCTCCGACTCGGCGTATTCCACCTTGTCTTCTTCATCTTCGGCTCCTTGAGCCATAAGCGTTTTCTCCGTGTCTTCCGAGACATCCGAAATCTGTTCGTCATCTTCGTAATCCAAACGGCACTCGTGCATGGACTGAGTCATGACTACATCAGGTTCCACTGTAATTTGGACAGTGGGGATCACGTCTTTGGGTATCACTGAATCAGGGGAGGCCTTAGGGAACAAAAGTGACCTCAATTCTTCGGTGGCCAGGTAAGGTCCGGTGGCATTTTTCTGGAAGCCACGCACCCACTTGCGTAGCTTTTCACGAGAAATGTCTCTGACCTCCGCTGAGGAAGGGTTATGGAAGGCTTCAACTAGGTGAGCCTGACAGACCGTACAGTTCAGTGGATTCCAAAACTTCAGATCCCCTTTCTTGTCTGCACAAGGGGCGTGAGTCCTGCAAGCCGTATGCCCGTAAAACTGCGGGCGTTTCACAGCGCAGAAGGCGAAATCACACTTCATCTGCTCCTCCTGTGGAAGAAAGAGTATGGGGGAGTCATAAGAATGGCTCTTAAACTAAGTTAATATTAATTATTAATTTTAACTTAAAGAAGGGTGTGATGCATAGAGATTGAAATAGTAAAGGAGAACATACTCCATGCATCTCGCCCGGCTGGTTACCGTAGGCTTGGTCCTTGGATAATCCGAGCGACCGAAGGCACCGGATAGAGTTCCTTAGAGTTCCATAGGATAATGGAATTCCGTGGAAAAAACCCAAGGGTAAGATTGGGACCGAGATCATTCGGTCCCAAGCTAGGGGCTAGAAGGCCTCCTTTTAAGGTAACTGCTTCCGGCAACCAGCCGTGCTAAGATGCACGCAGCATGCTGGAATTTAGAAGAATGCAAAGAGACAGCATGATCACTAACAGAACAGTACCAAGGTACTGATCTTAATAGTAGAAACAGCCTATCTGTTTGCGGTATAGGGCTATCATTGTCATATGATAGCTAGAAGAAGGGGGTGCAAGTATTCTTGACGCCTCCGGGGGTTTCCGGAAAGCCGCCGGCATGCCGGAGTTCGCTCCAGCAGAGTTTCTGGCATTAGGACAGACAATGTTTAAAGTCAGTCATAAACCAGGTTGGCGGCCGCCGGTACAACGGCGGCACGCCGGCAGGGGAGCGGCGGCTCCGGCAGTCGGAGGATGCCGGATTGGTGACTGGGATAAGGATGGTTAAAGCGGAACCGGGTTGCCGGCAGTAGATGCCGGCACTCCGGCAGCCGACCGGCGAGCGGACGACAAGCTAGGAGGAGGAGAGCCACCGGTAGTAGCCGGTGGTAGTCGGCAGTCCCCCGGTACACGGGGGGCTGGCGGCAAGGTTAGGGAGAGTCACCAAGGTAGGAGGCAGGTATTGCCGACAGTAGAGGCGGCAAGAGACCGGCACCCGGATAGGGAGAGAGACAGGGGGGAGGGAAGGAATGCAGGAAGTTCCGTCATGGACTCCGGACATCCCCCCCTCCCCTGAGAGGGTGTACCCATGATAGAGGCAGGCTCTAACATCCAGGAGCAGGGGTCACTGAGGACCGGGAGCAAGGTAGCCCAAGGGAGGGCTAGGGGACACCCAAAAAGGGGGGGGGGGAGACTCCCATATGCAGAACCATTCTAGCAACTAACCCCATAGGACACTATGAAGGTATATGTACCAGAGCGGACTGCACATGGAAGCTCGGGTAGCCCTACTACTCCACCCTAAGGAGGAGTTGTAGGACAGAGGACAGATGGGTATAGACTAACCTAAGCATAGGCTAGGCTATACAAGAGATAGGTGGGGAAGGGAGAAGAGAGAAGTCTTCCAAGGAAGGGTTTCTGTACCAGAGCGGCCACTAGGGAAAGGGAGGACACTCCCTAACCTAAGATAAGGCAGATCGGCTAAAACGGTGCATGAGTACAGTTTCAGCATGGAACAGAGAAACCTTCCTAACCCAACCTAGAGCAGGGCTAAAAGTCCTGAACTAGGAAAGGAAGAAGACATATCGCTATCGCAGGAAAGTCATAGACAATCCTAGCCATAGAGGTAGGGCTAGCCTAACCTCACTCTCGGACGCAACCTTAAGGGAGGTTCATTCCCTTAGGGAGGACAGAGAGGCGATATATACTCTATTAGACATTTGATCCCTTTACTCAGAAAAGGAATCAAGGCTAATTAGAGGGAATGCCAAGGCAGGGGATGAAGGAAGCATATAGGGGTCCTACAAGTAGGTTAGGCTAGAAAGAGTCACTGACTAGCCTATCCCCTATATGGTCCCTGAAGGCGAAAAACATTTGCATCACTGTCAAAAGTATTGTAAAATAATGCCACTATCTTCATAACTTAGCCTAGGATCACTAATAAATCATGCATGAACACTTGTATGTAGGCTCCTGGCCTGGGGGCTATAGTAGCCAACTGGTATGAGGTCAATCGATGACCGATAAAAAGCGTCGAAACACGATATAAAAGTTCCTAGCTATGAAGACTAAATAAACTAATGTATTCGATTAGTAAATAAGGCCGGAAGCGTTGTTGTGGCTAACTAAATAAAGCATGCATAACAACAACGACGCCATAAAATGGCGGGTCCGGTAGAGGCACAGCTCTGCCACAAAACAGCAATTATCTCGGAAAGTAATATTTACTTTACGGTCAGAGCTTAACTAAACAATACTGGAACCTTGTACTCAACTTTCCAGAAGAAGGCGAGGCTGAAGGTAACGACATAACGAAGATGCAAAACGATAAAGGTAACACAGGGAAAATCCGTCTAAGTAGGGCAGCTACTAAACAAAGGATGAAGACGGGCGTGACGTCATTTGAGCAATGGCGCCCGTTTGTTTACGTCTCGAGTATCAGTAGTAGCCACGAGTGAGATTGGCTGTGGAGCGGCTCCCAGCTATTCTCAACCCTTACACACCGAAGCATTAACTCTGTTCGGGGTGAAGATAGCTATGTGGCGCGTTCAGACATGCGTCCCCTGTTGATATACGATGTCTTAAAGGGAAACCTTTGAGATACTCGCTCCAGAAGTTAGAATTCTGTGATAACCTGTGGTTAAATTCTCTGGGAATATCTTAGTAGTCTTATACCCAAGGAAGCTACCAAAAAGGAACCTTCCATCAGGACGCCATGGCTTGAGCCCAAAAATCTTATCCATAGTTTGTTGCCATATAGCTGGACTACTTGCAACTCCATAAGGTAATCTCTTTGGCCTAAACAAACCTAAGGATGTATTTACTGTACATAATTCTTGTGAAGTTTCATCCATGGGAAGCTGTTGAAATGCTTGTCTTAAATCTAATTTAGAAAAAAACACTGCATCCTGACATAGTTGCAAACATGTCTTTCGGGTTTGGTAAGGGATGTTGAGCTACTTGCAGTTGTGGATTTAACGTTACTTTGTAATCTCCACATAACCTAACCTGTCCACTTTCCTTCACAATAGGAACTAATGGCGTAGCCCAATCTGAATATGTAACCTTTTCCCAGGAACCTTCACTTTCTACTCTCCTGATTTCTGTTTCAACTGCACTTTTCAATGCATACGGTACTGGTCTCGGAGCAAAAAATCTAGGAGAACTGTTAGGTTTCAAAACTAAAATTGCCTTTGCGTTCTTTACTGTACCTATTCTATCTTCAAATACGTCTTGAAACTCTGATAGGATGTTATCCATAGACATTTCATTATTGTTTTCATCTTGTCTACCTGCAACCTTCAAAATACTAGGCCAATCTAACTTCAAATACTGTAGCCAATCTAAACCTAGCAAAGTTTGTCCATTACCTTTTACTACTGTTAATGGCATTCTCTCTAATTTCTGTTCTTTGTACTGTACTTTTACGTTCGAAGCACCTATTACCTGAATATCAAAACCATTATAACTTTTCAAAACTCTATTTGTACCTTCTAACAACAAATTAGGAATGCTTTTAGCCATTTTCTCAGACATAATTGATACATCGGCTGCTGTGTCAACTTGCATCAAAATTGGTTTACCATTGATGATTACTTCTACCATGAAACGCAAAATCAGTTTCTAAACTAACCTGATTATCATGAACATTTTCCTCATTATTCTCCTGACCCATAGTATCAACTGTAGCATTTATTTTCTTTGCGTACTGTTTAGGAAATCTACAAGCAGTTGCAAAATGACCCAGCTTTCTGCAATTCTGGCATGTCTGTCCAGTAGCAGGGCATTTCTTTTCTTCGTATGCAAGATGATCAGTTTTACCACACCTAAAACACTTGGATTTTTCCTGTTCTTTCTGTGTATAAGCCTGATTCTGATATTTATGAACATTAGTGTTAGGCACTTTTCTATGACTAGGCTTTGTCATATTCCTTCTCTGATTCTCATTGGTTTTCCACTTAGAACCTACTGTATTAATTTTAGAATGTTCCATTCTATTGCTTGTAGAACTACCTATTATGTTACTTTGCCTATTTGATGTTTCTAAAGCTCTGCCTGTTATCAATACCTTTTCTAATGTTAAATCTTTATCTTGCAATAATTTCTTTCTTAGCTCTTCTGATGTGTAATGTGCAATTACTTGATCTATGATAACATTTTCTAACTCTAGAAATTCACATGAAACGGCTAAATTCTTTAGTCTAGTCACAAATGCATCTAAACTTTCATTTTCTTTCTGATAAGCCTGCGCTGAAAACTGGTATCTTTCAAAAAATTTATTGACCTGAGGAGCAAAATATGTGGTAAGAGCCTTAATTGCAGCTTCACTTGTGTCATCTGTAGGCTGCAAAGTCTTAAACACTTCCCGAACTTCCCTACCTGCTGTATGAAGTAATAATGCCTTTTTTTTTTGTGCATCCTTCATGTTCCCTAATGCTTCTAAATAAATCTTAAATTCCTTACACCACTGTTGCCATCGTGTTGCAACAGAATTA
>NC_090729.1:13463245-13465623 GCF_036898095.1 Palaemon carinicauda
GTACGTTGGTATGTGTCTATGTGTGATTATGCGTGTGCATATATCTCACAAATAACAGTATATCTAATAATTGTTATAGAAATATCAACCATGTACAATATAAATGATAAGTAGCATGAGAGTCATCGTTGAGAGGGTGCTTCACCATGTTGATTTTTACTCATCACTTTTTTGAAATATAAAATAGGTCACTTGTTCCTTACATTGTCCTATTTCCTCTGTTCGTGGTATTTATTATTTTTTCCTTTGATTTTCCTAGTTCTTAATATCTCATTATGACGGTTTGGTATCGGGTCTAATTTCCTATAGACACCAACATCAACTAATGACTTTCAATTTGTAATATTTCTCTCTATTCATTTTTCTGGAATTAGAATTTTATAAAACAAAACTATCAAAATACTCTTTTTAAAAACCCTTTTTTTTTTTAACTTATACCTTGTAGATATACATTCTGGTAACCATAAAAAAAAAAATCATCAATTATTCAAATTGAATTGGATGAGTAATCTAACCTCATTTAATGGAACCACGTCTTGAATATTCAGAGGTCATCAGCATTACCACTCAAATGGTTAACCCTTCAGTTGGCAATATGGTCATTGAATTTGATCATCTTATCGAACAATATCGTTAATTTATTTTTCAGAGCAGATTTCGAATTTCATGGAATATCTTTGGATATAAAAGAATATACGTATATATTTATTTTACAGAGATATAATATCGAGGCATAGTTACACCTTACGCTCAACAACATAAAATAGGCGTATTTTCATTGGTAAGAAAGAGGTGGATGGGTGCTACGATCACCACCACAATGGAAGACGAAATTTCATGCAACTTTTTCTAAATCAGTTTTTTACGTAGATATCTTATCTGGTTGAAGATCTATTAGGGTCAGGCGCGGTTTTGAATTATCAAAGGTAAAATTTTAACTATCTCATATATGGAACCTAAATATGCATACAAAATCTCGTTTCTGATGAGTAGAGGGTTTTATTTATTGCATTTTTTTTTTTAATGCGCTATATTTAGTATGAATAAAGACATGTAATCACATGAATCCTTGAGAACCAACTTCAAGTGACGGTATAATACCAACATAAGGCCATTCCTCTCTGTGCTCAACACCCGAAATTTACTTCGCATGTGCACACGAGTTCTTTTTGTTTTCTTCTTGGTGATTCAGGCGATGATTCATCATCGAGTTTGCTATTAGCCCTCATCCAATGTTAAGTAATCCATTGCTTGTTCTTAGGAACCTATTGTGGAATTACTAATAACTCCTTATTAGTTATATAGGTTGGTCAAATATGGAGCGGCGGTTCCTGCCTTTCCTTAGTTATTTTCAGTTAACAGTGTCTCCTTTATTCTGCATCACCTTCGTCTCGTCTATCCTAGTGTTTTTTCATGTCATTCGGAATAGTCTTCCGCTTTTATGTAGAGATTGGCTGATTAATGGTTCTGACCATTAGCCTATACTGGCATTTGCATCCTACCTCACCCATTGACCAGTTTTCTTATTAAGAGTGTTATATTGGATCCTAGAGAGTATTTTTTTTTTTTTTAAGGCCAGACTACTCCCCCTTATTGTGGCCATTAGCTTCCTTTTATAGCCCATTAGCATATGTTAGATCGCGGGCCACTCAGCCCACGACTCTATTTCCCCCAGTTATACCATAACCACCTCATAACACCGAATTATCTTACATTAGAATGTTATGATGTTCATAGACTGCAGTCTGTTAATGGTACTTAAAATAACACTTTCTGGATTTTTTTTTTCATGTGAATAATAAATCATAGCATAATGTAGAACATATGTGTGTAATTCATTACAATAATCTCTCGAGTATTAGTTAGGTAATACCTCTTTCAAATAAAGTGAAGGATTCCAGTAAACTAAAAATGAAAACTACGTTTAAGCTTGAGTAATATCAGATGTCTTCAAATCAGTTTCTTAGTTTTAACTCATAGTCTGTTACAAAAATATACTAAGCGAAATGAATAGACACCAAGTGATGAAATATGACATAAAAAAGTGACAGTTAGAAATGTATGAATCCAAAATCTAGCTCGATGAAACATATGAAAGTTAATAAATAAATAAAACAAAAAATAGGTGTGACTCATACAGCCTAGGCGTTTGAGAGAATAGGGGAAGTTACAAACATGAAAGATGCCAGTGAAATGAATAAAACCATCGAGAGTCAGGATATGGCTTCAAAAGAATTCATGATACTTAAAAAAAAAAAAAAAAAAAAAAAAAAAAAAAAAAAAAAATTATATACGAAAATTACACTTCGTTGTTCATTAAAATATCACTCAAATATATTTCACAAAATGAAAAGTAATACTATTGACATACAATGATT
>NC_090729.1:13471123-13476123 GCF_036898095.1 Palaemon carinicauda
AGAAATGGATCAACTGCATACTGCAAACATAGCCATACAAGAAAAAATTAAAACATTCACAGAACAAAGCAATGTGAGCAACACTATCAGATGTATAGTATATCATGAATTTTCAATAATTCTTTAAAAAAAAAAAAAAAAAATCCATAATAACACGTGGACAAGGAAATCATCTATTTATAGGCTAGCAGTACACAAAAGCAATGACAATTACATATTATTTAACAAATTCAGTGAGCCAGCCAGGTTCTTTCCTGGAGCGTTGCGGTCTCGTAGCACGGGGTAGACTGGGTGTGGGGGAGCTAGACCTGGGCGGGCTCTCACTGCTGCTGTCAGCTGGTGTGGTGCTAGGGGTTGGGTCAGACGGTGGGCTGGGCGTAGGACAAGCTATCTGTCCCTTTAAATGTTTTCTGTTGCGCAATGATAACCTTCCACTCCCGTCAAGCCTTACTGTGTACTGCCGGTATGGGTGATGGGAGATGATGACACCTGATCTGTCCCACCTTTTAGTCCCGGGATCTTGAATCCTAACCTGGGTGCCCTCATGCAATGGAGTCATGTTGCAAGAGCGTTGTCTTGGTGATTGGGGAAATCTGTCACTAGACGATGCCATCAATATTTCCCGCTGTCGAAGGGTTCTTCTCCAGTGGCGATCTACCTTATACTGCTGTCTTGCTGTAGGAACACCATCACGAAGTGCTCTTCCTGTTGCTAGTTGAGCTGGTGACTTGCCTATCTCTCTCAAGGGCGTATTCAGGTATTGCAGCATTGCCTGTGTGCACCTGTCGTTGTCCAAACTACCGTTGGCCCCCGTGTTCGAGCGGATGATTCTTTTGGCGGATTTCACAGCAGCCTCTGCCCTCCCATTTGACTGCGGATAATGAGCAGATGAAAGACGGACAGTAACCCTCCATTTCTTAAGAAAGTCCATCATCTCCTCACTAGCCAAGTTAGTGCCTCCATCAGTGGAGAGTTGCTCGGGAGCCCCCCACCTGGAAAAGTAGCCACGTAGTTTCGCTATAATTTTGTTGGAACCAGTTCCCTTGGGGAAATGCGCTATTTCTAGCCAACCCGTCAGTCTGTCAGCGTAGGCCAAATAAACTTGTCCTTCGAGTTGAAAGAGATCAGCCACCGTCTGCTGGAAGGGGTACTCAGGGGGAGGGGTAACAATCATGACTTCTGGCGGTGAAGAGGGCGTGTGCAGGTTGCAGACATCACAGGAAGCTCGGCATTGTTCCAGGTCGCCTGCTATTCCAGGCCAATACACGGTTGCTCTTGCACGACGTAACATCGAATCTAGCCCTTGATGGCTGGCATGCAGGTTCCTTGCTACTTTATTACGTAATGAGTCAGGTACCACTAATCTCACTGCCCCCTCCTCATGGGTATATGTCACCATACTTTGTGCAGCAGCCAACCTGTCCCTTACGCTGTAGAAGGGTCGAAGACACTGTAGTTCTTGGGATTTTTGCTTAGGCCAGTCCCCAGCACGGACTCTTGCAAGCAACAGCTGGTATACGGGATCATTATTTGCTGCGTCCATGACCATCTCTTCGTCCATTGTAATACCGTCATCTTGGCTCAATACAGCTACTGTTGCTGCTGCTACCGCCGCGGAGATATCTTCTTCTTGTATGGTGTCCTCCTTATCTGAGACTGCCATTAGGGAGGGGTACCGAGATAGAAAATCGGCTGCTGAATTCCACTTTCCTGGCAGGTACTTTATTGTGAACTTATATTGCAGAGTCTTTTCTTTAAGGCGGAATAACCTTGGGTTCACCACATCTGTGAGGGCCCTATCCCCCAAAATCTTCACTAGTGGGCGGTGGTCTGTTACGATAATGAGGGAGGGGCATCCCAACAGAAACAATCTTGCTTTCCGTAGACACCAGACCACTGCCAAAGCTTCTCCTTCCACTGCTGCGTATCCGGATTCGGCAGCAGACAGGTGACGACTCCCACACAGAGCCAGCCGCCAACCCCCTTTGCAACAAAAAGGGGTCTCTAGGGAGGTACAACCACAGTATTGTTGCAGGACAACGAAATCTATACCTTCCCTACTCCAATCTGTGATTACTGCTGTAGGCCTAGTCTTGTTGTAATACCGTAGTCCATCCTTTGCCAGCCGACAAATAATATCTTGAGCCTGTCGGAACTTGTGCCGCAGTTGTTCGTCCCAATATACCTTCTTTCCTGTAGATTTCTTCAGTAGTTCCCGGAAGGGCTCCATGAGGGGCGCGGTGGCCAAAAAGGGTGCCAGCTGGTTGACGAAACCATACCAGGATCTGATATCCGTAACTGATGGTTGGGCTGGCATGGGAAAGTCTCTTATGGCAGCCAACCTTTCACTTGTAGGCTCATACGAGTCCCACCCCAGGTGAAAACCAACAAAGGTAGCCTCTCTCCTGCAAAATGAGAACTTTTCTGGTTTTAGGGTAATGCCTTTCTTCGCGCAGGTAGCCAGAAAATCAAAGGTGTGCCAAAAGGCTCCCTCAACACTTATGTCATGCAGAAGGGTGTCGTCTACACACTTGTACTTGCGAGGAATATCCATAATTGCGTCATCAAACCGTCGAGTGTAGGCATCGGAAGCTGCACAGTGGCCCATCGGGGTGCGACGATACTGGTACCTGCCCCATGGGGTTATGAAAGTTGTCAGTCTTCGGCTGTCCTCATCCAACTCCACCTGGTGGAAACCCCAGAACGCATCTGCAACAGTCTTATAGCTTCGAACAGGTACACCAGATACTATATCAAAGGGTGCTGGTGTATGGTGCGTTTCCCTCTTGCAACATGCATTTAAGCGCTGATAATCCACTGTCCTCCTCGGGTGGCCATCCTTTTTGGCCACTACTACCATTCTGGCGCACCACTCTGTGGCCTCCCCCGGTGGTACTGGCTGGATGATGCCCCTACGTACGTCCTCCTCCAGCTGAGCCTTGACTTCATCTTCCCAGTGCTTTGGGACCGCTGCAGGTGTGTGGCAAGCATAGGGTATGGCCCCGGTGACGAGGTGGATGCGGTGGGGTGGGCCCTCCATAACTGGGAGGGGTGACTTGGAGGTGTTGAAGGTTGTCGCCGAAAAACGTTGGAGTAGCCAATCTTGAAGTAAGGGAACGTTCTCTTCCAGCGGGGGGAATGGTAACACTGTCGGACGTGAGAGATCCACCTCCTCTATTGTATCAACGGTGGCAACACTGGCGAGATGATAGGGGAACGTAGCTGGGACTAGACCCAACTCTTTACACATTGACAATGACAAGTATAAATTTGTTGCAGAATTCACGAAGAAAATCTCCTGCATAGAGGATCGACCATTTAATGATACACAACACTTAGTTGCCCCTAAACACTTCAAACGAATGCCTGCAACATCTCTCAGCGTCTGCTTCTTTTCAACTTTCGCGGGGTCGAGGTGCAGCAGCTGCAACAGCTCGCTGCCAGCGACGCAAACCTGGGCCCCCGTATCGGCAACGGCGGTGGTGGGTACACACTCCCTCCCCCCCGGCACTGACACTGATACATTTAATAACGGTTGTCCCGCAACGGCGGTAGATGCAATCACCACAGCACTAGATACTTCTGGCAGGACCTTACGTTTACCCCTACAGCATTTCTTCAAATGCCCCACTTTCTGGCAATTATAACAAGTAACACCTTTGGCCAAACACGAATTCTTATCAGAGTGCGAACTGCCACAGTTGCCGCACCTCGTTGGCGGCGTACGATGCACAGCACGGTGGATAGTGGCGGCTGCACACTCCCCCTCCTCCGTGACATTGGCTGCCTCGACTGGCGGATAACTTGCAATTTGGCGGGAAATTTTCCCGCTCTCACCTACATCCCTAACCGCAGCTTCAAATGCTATGCACTGTGCCCTGAGGGCGTCTACGCTATCACACCTATGATAACTTTGAAAAATTTCTCTTTTAAGCACTAAATTATTCAACCCTACCATCACTTTACGCAATAGCATATATTCAGACAGATCGGAATTACACTGTGGGCACTCGAACTTGCAATCTAGAGCTAACTGAGAACACCTTTGAAAATACACATTGATAGGCTCATCCGTGGCCTGAACATCATTAAAGAATTCGCTCCATAGCACTGCTTGGTTGGATGACCGTAGTACTAGCTTTTCAACGCTATCTAATGCCTCCTTGGGGCTCACACATGACCATTGGGCCGCTGAGAACTTTGCATCTAAAGCTCTCTGTAGAGCTGGCACACACAGAAGACGGATGTGCATGACGGCCTCCAAACTAGGCCACCTGTTCAGGTGAATCCAGCACTCCATAGACCGCCTCCATGTCCTGAACGCCGCTGAAGACATTTCCACATCACACTTCTCAGGAGCTGAAGCATTGGACACCCGTGGCACTCCGGCTACCGGCAGGTTAGCCACCTGGGTTTGCAGTGCAGTGATAGCTCGTTGCTGGGACATAATGGTGTCGCGGGCCTGACGAAGTGACGGAGTTGCGATGGCCCTCCTGGAGGGCGTTGCAAGACGAGGTCTAATAGGTGGTGCCATCCTGATCTACGCTCCACAGGCGTAGGTTCATATCTCACTGCGCCATCTTGGGGTCGAAGAAGAAGAGTCGATGACGATTCATTGTTTATTAATCAGATACCCAGATTACAAGTGCCTGCAACAGGCTCCGCACGTCTTTATAAATGCGCGGGAAAACATATCGTACACACGGATCCCACACATACCAAATAAACTGAAGTTTATAAAAAAATAAATACTGGTAGGAGTCTGAATACACAACGTATATGCCCAGCTTGAATCACTCATATGCGTTTCGCCATGCAATTATTCTTATCAATGATGAAATAATTAACGAACGTTATGTAATTTTTTTTCCCTTTCAAAGAGGAAAAGATTCCTGGGAAAAGAGTATCCTTGGTAAAGGCTAAAATATTATCATATGGCACCAACATTTAAATTATTCACAAGGAAGGTGAATAATTGACTTCAGCATACGTGAAATTAA
>NC_090729.1:13481123-13501123 GCF_036898095.1 Palaemon carinicauda
GGCAGGGCATCGGCAACGGGATTCATTATCCCTGGGACATATTGAAGGGTGAAATTGCATGCAGCCACAGCGGAGAGATGTCGGCATTGACGGGCAGACCAGCCAAGTACACCGCCAGCAATTTGCGATCAAAGGTAGAATAACACGATTCTGCCTTGGACAGTTTTCTGCTGAAGAAGGCCAATGGGCGGGGCATGCCGTTGATCACCTGCTCGAGTACTGCAGCAATAGCAATGTCATTGGCATCGGCGGAGAGAAGGAGAGGGGCATGTGGGATACGAAAAGTGAGAGCCGCAGCGGTTTATAGAGCCTTCTTTGCATTGCAGAAGGCCGCTTCTTGAAGGGGACCCCACTTTAGGTCCTTTGGCTCGCCCTTGAGGGAGGCGTAGAGGGATGCAAGAGTGCCAGCAATGGCTGGCAGAAAACGGTGATAATAGTTGATCATGCCCAAGAATTCCTGAAGAGCTTTAACGGTCGAGAGCCCAGGGGAGTCCTGAACGGCTGCTACCTTCTCAGGGAGGGGATTGACTCCTTCAGGAGTGATGCGGTGCCCTAAGAAACGACACTTCGTTGGCGCCAAAGGTACACTTGTCGTACTGGACTACAAGGCTGTTTTGTTGCAGGCGGTCGAGCACCATGCGCAGGTGACGGAGATGTTCCTCTTTTGAGGAGGAAAACAACAGTATGCCATCCACCTAACATCCATGAGACGTTGAAACATGGCCCCAGCATTACGAATGCCAACATAACAGTAATTGAAGGTGTATGTATCAAACGGAGTGGGGATGGCGGTCTTGGGGATGTCTTCTGGGTCGAGTGTAGAGAAAACCTTCGCTTTGTGCAGGTAGAAGGTCACGTCGGCGATGTTTGGGAGGGGGTAGTGATCCGGTTCTGTTTGCATGTTCTGGCCCCTGTAATCCCAGCATGGACGGAGGGAGCCGTCTTTCTTCAGAACGATGTGTAAGGGTACCGACCATGGGGTGGAGGCGTTCTGGCATAGGCCCATTTCCTCCATTTAGGCGAACGTCTGTTTGGTGACTGCCAATCGTTCCCGTGCCAGAAATCGGAATTTTGCGAAGACTGGGGGTCCTGTCGTCTTGATATAGTGATAACTACCGTGCTTGGCAGGAGCTGTGGGCGTTTGGTGAAGTTCTGGACGGAATACTTCCGGGTACGACGAGAGGATGTAGGCGTAGGGATCCGTGGGTGTGCTGATGGGGAGAGCAAGGCTGGAGGTGACGGGTTGAAGAGGTGTCCACAAGTACGAGTCTGCGTTGACCTATCGTCGGTGGGCGACATTGACCAGAAGGTGGAAATGAGAGAGGAAATCCGCACCGAAGATTGGCAATGTGACGTCAGCAACGAGAAACTAACTATTAAATTTACCGTTTACAAACGATAATGTGAGGTTCTTGTAACAGTATGTGGGTATAGCAGATCTGTTGGCAGCTACCAAGAGGATGTCGGCAGACTTAGACAGACTACGTCGTGTCCTGAAGAGTTCCCTTGGCAAAAGAGAACGACAAGATCCTGTGCCTACCAAAAACTGCTGGCCCGTTCCTGCATCATGTAACATGAAAAGATTAGAAACACGGGAGGCAACCGCCATGAGTGATGGCCTACTTACACGCTTTTTGGCCACTGACATTCCTTGGCACATTTCTTCGTGGTTGCCCCGAATCTGTTGTGGTAGTAGCAAAATTGCGGTGGATGGGAAGTGATAATTGGATGTAGAAGTCGTTGGTTTTGGCGCGAGCAAGTGGTGGGTGGTGGGTGGCTTTGTCGCCACTTTTGCACATTACGGGGTAGGCGTGTATGTCCTACGGCATTAACGTCACCTTCGGTTGACGTTGAAAAGGCGTCCACTTCGTCAGGAGTGGAGGTATCGATGGAGGTCTTGAAGTGGTTGTCCATAAGGGCGTTGGCTTTGGTCATCAAGTCGTTTATGAGTAAACTATCGACATCGGGTATGGCAGCGATTACTGGTTCGGATAAACGGCATATCCAAAGTCCACGAAGTAGGTTCCCCTTACGAGGAGAGCTGTCTGTGGCAGGTTGCAAGTGAGTGATACTGGTCTTTTGCCTTAGGGCGAGCGAAGCCCTTTGGTCCCTCAACGGTTGAGAGAGCTGAAAAAACTTTGCTATACGGGCGGCTTGTGACGCCAATTACTGCTGCCGGAGGTATGTTTTGAGGGCGTCATACCCTTCATTTTGGTGTCTCCTTGTTCACAAAGCCAGTCGGATATTTCAGGGAAGGTGTCCTCGAGTATCACCGCGAGAACATAATCTGCCTTGGTGGTTGAGTGAGTCATGCTTTTCATGCGAAACTATACTTCTGCGCGATGAAACCAAGCAAACGCCTCTTCGCTGGCAAATGACGAAAGTTTCAATGGGGAAGCTGCAGCGCCAACTTCAGTAGAGTCCGCCATAGTACCAACGACAGAGAGGAGCGAGTCAACTTCCGGGGTCACCAATATGACGAGCCGAGAGAAGGATGTGACTCAAAGACAGTATGAAACCAACTGAGTAACTTTATTACAGAACACTCTCCTTTATATACAAAAACTCAATGGAACAGGAAATTTCATGTTCAACCAACACCGCACCGGTTAACAGTTAACAGTGAGAAAAACAGACACATTATTTCAGGTTCAATGCAATAGCAAATTTCCTGTTCAACCAACATCGCATCGGTTAACAGTTAACGGTGAGAAAAACATATATGTTATATCAGGCTATTTTTAGTGCGAGTGGAGAGTGAAGATACAAGCATATTATATAGACAAAATTAAATGACGTTGCTATGTACGATCGTGTGACACAAGGTTGGTACAATATATATAACCTGTTTTCCACCTTCTCCAGGTTTTAGTGTGATAGTCACGTATTTTGTTTAAGGGGGGGGGGGGTGTTTCGCTGTGATTCGCATAATCAAAAAAACTATTTGATCAAATCTCACAAATTTGGTGGGATGGTTGACCACAATCAAAGGCCAATTTGATTAAATTCTGTCAGTCATTGGGTCACAGGACAAGGTAAAAAATAGGCAAAACACGCCTTTTGGCTATACCGTTGGCTATATCATTGTCAATTTTGAGAGGAAACTAGTGCCAGAATTTACCAAATCAAATTGCGTATGAATTGCTATATCGTGGTAAATTTTTATATGAATTGTATGGAAGTAGTACCAAAGTTGCTTATGTCTTCATTTACAACATGGTCAAGGGTAAGGATACAAAAATGTAAATTTTTTTTTCCTTTATATTATCGGTCGAATCTCATAAAATTTGGTGGAATGATGGATGATGATCAGAGGACAAATTTATTAGAATTTGGTAGTGACTGGGCCAGAAGTCTAGGTCACAAAAATGTCAGAATGACATTTTCACCCGATTTCGAAGAAACAAATCACATAGGTTTTTTTTTTCTTTCTTTCTTTTTTTTTTCTTTTTTTTTTGCTATATCATGACAAAATGTGCACAATTTAATTACTATATTCTGATATACAACATGATATTGCGTTGTCATTACCCTGGATACCAGTTTGAGTTCAGAAGTCAACTGAGTCAATGAACAAGTAAAACATGTAGGTTTCGTCATTATGCTTCCATTGTTATCCGATTTGTTTGCATAACATATGTGACATTAGCGAACGTATGTGCTCTATCGATTTTTTTTTATTATAATATTATAGTGATTTACCAACAATGTGTCTGGTGTTATTCTTTTAATTCCATTATGGGTATCTTTCTTTTAGGTTAAAGAATGTTTCCTTATTTTCTAACGAAGCGTTGTGATTATACAGCAAACATTCTATTAAACATCTTTTTTACAGTTTTTGATCTACGCATGTAGTTAAAAAAGAAAAAAACAATTAAAATACCTCTTTGGAAATAAGAAAATTCTCATGGTTGAGTTTGAAGGAAAGAATTTATTGGAGAAAGAGAGATTTTAGATTTTTCATGAATTCCGATTAAAAAATAAATCCATACAAACTATATAGATATATTACTTCTTAAGACGTAAGGTGAGAAATAAAATTAATCTAATTCATTTCTAAACAAATAATGTATATTTTCATCATTCAGTGATACAAATTGTTATGAAAGCTTCACCAATTACAGCCAATCCTCAATAACTTCTAAATTTAGATTAAGCATATAAAATCACATATAGAACGACGTTTTTTTAGATGAATAATATTCTTATGTAGCTTTTTGTTCATGTAACGACTGAAATTACCTGAGTTTTAAATAAGAGGTTACACTGCCCTATTTTACCTGAATGTAAATTATAAACGCTAAAAAATGCAAGAATGAATCAAACTATATGATAAAAAAAAAATAAATAAATAAAAAACAGATAATGTAAATTAGATTAACTAGCCAAATTGAGTATATTAGAAAATAATGGATAAGTAGAAACTGAATATAAAAAACCAGTAATAGAAATTAGTAATGTATTTGTAATATTTTACCTATTTTTGTACTCTCTACATCTATGGTTGGTTCAAGAAAAGGTTTTTTTATCCATTACCAAAACGGAATAGCTTAAACTAATTCCTGTTGGCCTAGATAATAATAATAATAATAATAATAATAATAATAATAATAATAATAATAATAATAATAATAATAATAATAATATAATAATAATAATAATAATAATAATAATAATAATAATAATAATAATAATAATGATAATAATAATAATACTAACTTAGTGAGAGGAATGCTCCCTTGTATGGTATGATGATTGGAAAAGTATGCATTTTTTTATCAAAAAGAAAAACTGTCAATATATTTTCTTCAACAATGTCACTAATCGTCTAGTTTGGGCCCAAAATAGTTCTGAGTACATCAATATAGGAAAATTTGGCACTATGCATAGAATTCTAAGAAGTTTTATATTCAATTGAAGGTTTTATCAACGGTGCAATCAGTTACGGAGCACTTTGCAAAGAATTTTGTGGCTGACGGAATGTTCCAATATCCTAAATACAGAGCATTTGGTTTTATGAGCACGTCTACTGCTTTGATGGAGGTGTTAAATATCAGATGCTATTGCCAGGAAAAGGGATATAGAATTGAAAAAATAAATCGTATGTTTTGCATCATCAGCCAAGCATTTATTTTAATTATATATAATACCTACTTGGTAATTTACCTGACAGTAACAAACCTTATTCAAATATTGAATAATTTAAGATAGTCATCTAAATGCTGTAAATCGTTTATACAAACACTGATACCGTTTCCTAATTCCGGAAAATCTTTCGGAAAGGCTGTTGAGAAAAGAAAAGAAGGATTTTAGTGTATAATGACATCCATCAGTACCTCTCATTCTTCGTTTAGGAATCCATATTAAAAAATCCTCGACAGGTGTCATTGCGTGGAGTAAAAATATGCGGGTAAACTTGCACTGTGAATGACTGATTTTGGGTTACATTATGATTAAAAAAAACTCGTATCTGATGGATATAGTATAAAGAAAGTATCGAAAGACAAATTCTTTACTTTAAATAGAGTTATTTTAGAATACATTGAATATGAACTACAGAAAAGTTTAAAATTATTTGAATGGAATTTTGAAAGTATTATTTATCTTCTGAAATTTTGTTCCACACACACACACACACACACACATATATATATATATATATATATATATATATATATATATATATATATATATATATATATATATATATATATATATATATATATATACATATATATATATATATGTATATATATATATATATATATATATATATATATATATATATATATATATATATATATATATATATATATATATATATATCTTTTCTTATTGAAAAGGTGGAAGATTTTTCAAATCGCTTTTCAAGACATGCAAATCCTTGATATAACTTACTTTCCTGAGGTACATCAGTTTTATAATACATAGCATAGATATGATATCACCCAATTTATATCTTTTGAAAAATAAAAATGACATTTGCATATATGATATAAACGTGTTGTATAAAAAGTAACCAGTAATCATCAAATAAGGGACAAAAATTATATTGACACCTAATCTAACAAATTAACAAAACACAAGTAGTGCATATCTCTCATAAGCATGAATAGTATTGGGGTAAATACAGAATATCATTATAAACTTTCAATAAAAATAATCCAAATTTCTAATCAGTGGACCATATGAAATTAAGGAAAGGAAAATTACTCATGAGTGTTATATAATATAATCGGCTTTTACATTGTAAGCAACTCATACTCTATTTAACATATCTTAAAAGTACAAGAATAAGAAATATCATTTAATTTGATATTTGATGAAATATGCTTCTAAAGATACTTGCCCAAGCAATGTAGCACATAAGAAGTAGGTATAATACACAGTCATTTTATCTTATTCTTTCAGAGTATTCCATATTTCATATCACATTACTCATTTACTGTTAAATCGTTAGGTTATTTTGAACAGAATAAAGTCCCTAAAGTTATATATTTTAAACCTATTCATCTTCAATACTTAGTATGATCATTGAAAATGGAAGCAAATTCCATGTTCAAACATCTCTAGCGCGAAGCTACAACTCGCCCCTTGTTAAATGTGTATTTAACCCTTTAATTTTGTATTATTGATAATTAACGCCCAAATACTAACCAATGGGGGTTAAGAGCATAGTGAAAGAGCTTGCCAGAACATAGGAGCAATCAATGTCCTTTATGAGACCTTGGGAGCAAGAGGAGTTTAATCCTGAGCGAAGAAAGCATACCGCAGAGCAAAGTCCAGTAAATCATTAATCCCATTAAGTAGAGTAATATTTGTAATACGATGAAGGCTGCTACGATTGATTTCAGCCAGGAATCAGTCAAAAACACCCATAACACCACAAAATACATTTAAACCCAGTCTTATTTTCTACAAATCGTTTATTGAACAATTGTCTAATTTTTCCCCATTTCACTAAGCATTCTCTCGGTGTCAACAAACAATTAGGAATTACATAAAACTGTTTTCCCTAGTTTTGCAATACAACGGATATAACCAAATAATTTCACAGGCTATACTAAAAGCTTCAAAATAGGAACAAACAATTTAAGAAAATTATATTGGAAGTTATTGCTATGCATCGGTAGGTGGGCTAATCTTACCCAGAACTCTAAAGGTAAAGGACATTTAAACAGTCAATGATTGCTTGAAAAATTCCATAGAAAATATTTGTACTTTATAAAAGAACATGAAACTTCATTAATTATCAAGTATGGAGGACTCGCAAACGAAAGTATGATGAACTGTGTGAAATGTATGAAATTTGGATAGTTTGACACGGCGATGTCAGGATTAAGATCAAATTTGAAATAAGCACACCAAATGCACGTAAATACGGGAAGCTACAGCTATATTAAACTGTTCCTTACTAGCCCTCAAAACTCATTCCTTCTTGACCCTTTTCTGCAGATCACAGATATCCACCAATTACTGTACTGGGTGGCAAGAAGTTCAGACACCGAAAGCCATAGCTTTCTAGCTATAAAGCATGTATTGAATTCTAAAAAAGCATGGTAATTTGCTGTACTGTAATTCTTTTTAGGGACTCAAAAAATGTTTTTACATTACTATTTAAATTGCATTTTTTATACCTCTAAAGCTCATCATTATATTTTCTATAAGATAAGACTTGGCATATTCTTGATTTATATAAGTCCTTGTTTTTATTTCGTACATATTTACCTGACTTGGTTACACGTGCTCTGTATTTTCATGAAATTTCATTGTAAGATAACAAAAAGTGATAAAATGCTCACTATTTCTTTTAGTGCACAACTACGGGACACTGTTATGGGACAATAATAGTTCTGTTACCTAATGCAAATAGTCCTAGATAATCCGAGGAATGCTGTCATCTCTTGATTTAGAACAAAATAAGTAAACCATTACTTTTGTCATAAAAGTATTTTCAAGTGAAACTATTTTTACGGTTTCTTAAAGTTAATCTCACAAAATCAATAAATAATCATAGAATACCCTAAATCACTGCAGGTTTAGTATGCTTTAAATGTTACTGTATATACGACATCATCAAATTTCAAAAACCTGAATTTTATACTTCTCTATATGCTAAAATTTTATAGACTTAACTATTAAAGTAGTGCATTTTAATATATGTTATGCAGGTCCTCTATGAAATCAGACCTTGAGTAAAATTTTCGTCATCTAGTTCCCATGGCTAATTAACTATCATATAAATGCAGAGTTGTAAAGGCATTCCTGTTCTCTTGTCAACTTTATCACAAATTTATTAAAACATGATAAGAAAGTAACTTTTTTACTGTTTTGGAATATGAAAAAGGAACATCTGAAACTACTTCAAATTATTAAATCTGAATTCATCACTGGTTAGCCTCGATTTTCATGATCAATTTTTTTTAAGGGAGATGGATTTCCTAAACAAATAATAATGACCTCTTCAATCTAACAAGACTTTTTTTCTAACTTGGTTAGTTACTCTTCACGGTCATTCTCTTTGTCTGTGTTTCATTATTTCAATGAAAATTCCTTCAATTTCATTTGCAAATTCATCTTCCTTGTGAATAGCTTGGCTTCTCTAGATAACTGCCAATGTATTCAAGTTTTCTTTCAGTGATTTAAAATATTCGGAGTACAATACTTTAGTTACATTATAACTTGGATATGGAAGGTAGTATCAAGTACTCTATAACCTCAATTCACTTAAGCTAGTCTCAAAAGTAAGATTTGTAATGCATAATCTGGTAGACTACCTGTAGCATTTGCTAGTTTTTGTTAAAGAATGCGGGTTTTTTTTCATTATGGGTAGGCTTGCTGTTTTACTCTTAAAGCAAGTTTTTGTTGCTAAGAAACATGTATTTACTTTAAGTTGTGGGTTGTCCTTATAATAAAGTACAGGTAGCTTAATTGATTTTCTTGCTTCCTTGTGTACTATTTATGAATTTGGATATAGATAATATATTGTATTTGCTTGCAATTCCCTGATGCAAATTGATTTACCTCAAAGTTTTGCGATATTAAGAAAATATGTAAGTGGTATAGTATTGCAGATATAAGATATAAGTGTTATTAATCCAGGATTATTGATTAGCCAGTTTATATGCACGAATCTACTTACCAATTAACTGAGCACTGATCAAGGTTCTTAAGTAATGTATTTAATAATATATTACTTTGTGTAGCTTAAGTAAATTCCAAGCCTTAATCTGTACATTACATGACCTGAAATTATTTCATAATACAGTATTACCAAAAGGCTTAGACTTTATTACGGTATATCCATATATGAAATAACAATGGTACAGTTCTAAGAATATTTGCTCTATGTTTGTTACAATGTTACCCTATCTGGATGACAGCAGCATCCTGGGCCCTTCATATGTTTGCTAATGATATATGCATTTCATATTGCTGCCTTCGATTGTCCTGCTCAATGGCTTTGCCTCTTAGTTATTAGTAGGAATTCCTCGTTCTTATGCCGCTATTTGCTATGATATCACTTTTTGCAATAACAAAGGTCTTTACTTTCTTTTACTGTAAATTATAACAAACTAACTGGCACTGATATGGTTGTGTGTCTTTGCATGTTTAAAAATGGCAATGCTACCTTAAGCGGATGTGCTTCTATTGTTAACAGTATTTTAGGTAATCCAATTTTGGATGGTATATTTGTTAATTTCTGTTGACTTACTTCTGCCAAAATTATTATACATGGCTTTACTTGTATCTTCCCTTAACTATTGATATGTTATTCACATGAGGCTTTAACCTTTGGTTTGTCAGTGAAAAGTTTGCATAAATTGCAGATGATGGTTATATTAATGTACCTAGTATTGTTTTCCTTTGCTCTCGAATTTCCTATATGTGACAGATCATCATCATTGGCTTTCCTCTCAATATCTCAGTTTTGCCTTTACACATCACAAGCTGCATAGACTCACTGTATTTCAAATTCACTGTATAATTTTCTTAGTTAACATCTGCTATCTAGAATATGACTTGAAAGTTTTTCTGGTATCCCTTGTCTTATTCATAGCTGATTCATTCAAAGATAATTAAATCTTCGTTTTAAAAGGTTTAAAGGTTTAAAGGCCGCTCATGAAAGGCAAAGGTAAGGGTGACAATGCCATAGAGACTGGCCACATATACATATGATCAGTGCCCAAGCTCCCTTTCCATACAAGATTGGACCAAGGAGGGCTGCGGATAACTCAGCAGATAGAGCTATAGGTTTTCCTAGAACCCCCATCCTTAACTCACAAGGATAGTGAGGTTGCAGCAACCAAAGGAACTAATGAGTTTGAGTGGGACTCGAACCCCATTCTGGCGTTCATCAGCCAGGGATGTTACTACATCGGTCACTACAGCCCTAAAGAAAGAGATGAATATCATTTTAAAATTCAAATGTGTCAAATCTTATTCTCCAAACCTTTTCTTATGATGATGCTATCATCCTCTTCCACTAAGGACTCTTCCTTAGCCTGGCAGAGGCTGACAGAACTGTAACGGAGATCGGGTTATGAATCCATCCTGAATAAGAATTCTCTGATTTGGTTGGAGTACCCACGTTTCTGATTCCAATTAAGGAAAAATTTACTTTTAAGGAAGATTTGGTTCTATTTCAAATCTCGCTATGGAGAAAATCTTTTCAGTTTACATTCTCAAGTTAATTGAAGCTTACAGCCTAAACTGTCCATGTTCAGTCCTTATCCTGTTTTAATTCTCCCTATAACAATTCTTGTAGGTCCTTCATTTATTGGACTTGTTATTTTTTCCTTTTTCAATTTTTTTTAGTATTTTTGTTTTTACAACCTTAGATTCATTCTGATTTAACATGACAAGCCTTCTTATACAATTTTTTATTCTATGTAAATGTAGATATCCATCAGAGAAATTCTTAGAAACTCTTATTTATTTGGATAAAGAGTGCTTTGGAGATTATCACTCACTCGAAAGACAGCTACCTTCTCTTTTTCTGGATATTAGACCTCTCATGGCAAGTGATTCACTTCAAGCCCAGTAGGGAAAAATTTGCTAAAATTTAGAGAAGTTCCTAATAAAAAATATTACTACTCAGTGCAAGGAAATTAACTTCATGTGGCTAACAAGGTAAAGATCATGAATTTCCTGTTATAGTCATTCTGGTATGGTTTGCCCATACATCACTGTACTTTGAAGTGTGTTCCGAATAACTCTAAGATAGAATGAGGCTTCATAACATTAGGACAGCATCATGCAAACTCTCTTGAATTGATAGCTGTCCTTATAACTTTAAATTGTCAAGATATATCCTGGAGTATTGGTTAAAAGGAGATGCTCTTTATTTTATCAGTTGCATTTTCACCTGAATAAGCTTCTCAGTACGAAGGACGATAATTGCTACTTCCGGACAGGAGGAGTGAGTCTTTGAAATGCATTTGTTTATACTAAAACTCACAAAGACAAGGAGCCGACACAAAATCATAGGAATTTGCTTACCTCACTATAAGAACGCCCCTCTTTCAGATAAGGTTCTCCTTATGATATATTTAGCAAATGCAGAAAAAATCAGAGATGTTCAATTACATCCATCATCTCTGTTAAATAATGAAAAAGGCTGGGTATTTTAATTATGTATTTAAGGCTCTTGATTAGAAAGAGGGATTCTCTATAATATTAGCAACTATGGTACTAATCAGCCTAATGATTAGTTCACTAAAATCTTTTAGGAATTAAAATAAAATTTGATGCAAACAGTATGAAGTAATCATCACAGACAAGCGTAAGCATGTTCTATATGGACAATGAAATTTTTCTGAAAATTGATAGAACGATACAAATGAGGAATAAATGTCATTTAGTGCTGGGGCATAACCACTTGGAGGAAAACATTCCAGAAAAGACTCCACTCTTCCAGAGCTGTAAGTCTTACAACAGGGTGCATTTGAAGTAACTTCCATAAACTCCACAGCTTTTTGGTTCACAACTAATTTCATACGCTTTATTGCTGTCTAAGCTACGAAGCAGTAATTACTTTATTTTACCCTTTGATCGCATACACATTTAAACCATCAGCCCTTATGTCCTCTTAGCAATTGGTAGAATTCAATGACACATATTATTGTAAATAATAGCTTTTGCTTGTATGATTATGCCTATGTGTACCATTTGTATGTGTAGTTTCAGAATAAATGCATAATCTTATAAGGATTCCTTCCTTATTTTTCGTTTATTGCAACTTGTTCTTAGAAAAGTTAATTGACACTGCACCAAAAAGTTTGTTTTTGATCTTGGAAAAGCTCTTTATAGACTGAAGATTATTAATATTCCCCCAATGGAGGTCAGCATCAATGACCTTAGATGTTAGGATGCCAGAAATCTTTAATTCAAATCAATCAATTCCAGCAATGGATACCTATTAGTCCTCTCAGGAGACAGAGTGAGTTAGGGCAACTTAGTACACTTTGGACTGTTGGACCAAATTTCAGGCACAATTATTATTAAATTTGATTTCCTACTGTAATATCATTTTTCATTGGCTCCACCAAAAAAAAAAAAATAGAAAAAAAAACATAAAGCTGAGTAAATGAAAAGGGTGGAAATTCCTGCATTTCCCTTGTCAATAATGCAAACATTTTGAGTTGGTTCCCTCCAAGATATATGGTATGTCCAAGTGATGTATCTGCAGACTTCTTAGGTGAATCTCATGAATAACATTGTAGGTCTTCTTTACATTTATAAGTCTTGTTTCACAAGTATGTTGTTTTTGTCTTGAAAGTTTGGTATCCTTAATGGTTATCTAGATTTATATCCCTTTCCTGAAAAAAACAGACTGGACTTCAGTGCAAAAAACTGTCTTAGGCCTCAAGTCATAAATGCCCTTACTGATAAATAGATTTGGCCCTAGTTTCCTTGACTTTGACAAAATAGAAATACAATCTGTATGGAAATGGTATATACAGTAGCAATATTCACTATTATATTTGTGACCTAGTTTTACTGAGTTTGGTATGGTTTGCACAACAGGAAATTTATGAAAGAAGAAAACAGCACAGTAGTTGGAAATCCTGCCATATTTTTTCTTTTCACACTAACATTTCATTACAACATATAGAGGATTAAGCATTCTGAAAGTATGCTAAGTGTATCTTGGCCCAATTTCTTCTACTAAATTCTTTAGTTTTATATAGATCAGGAAAAACTAATGAAGTAATTCTAAAACAGATTTTGATTGAATATAATTTGAGTACCAATGTCTCCAACCTTTATCATATGATAGGCACCAGTTGTGACTGAGCTTACTAAAAAACAAAAAATTCTTGCTTATTTTCTGAGAATGGTTTTCTAATAATAGATATCTATGCATATATTTTCATTATTCTTTATAAACGAACTCTGAAGCAGTACAGTACTATAAGGCGTAACAGGAACAATCCCTATTTCACTCACAACACCACAAAGGCTATGTTATAAAAAAAAAAATTACAAAAAAACAAATACAAAATAAAAACATATGTACTAAGGCTAAAATATATACTCTAAACAAAAATGCCACACGAAGATTTTCTACAGCCAATCTTACCTTTGACAAGACTCACTTGTTCTCGGTTGGATCATGTTCCTTACCTGTATATCAATATTCGGAAATAACATCCCATGTCTTGTCAGTACTGTAAATAGAACTAATGAATGTGACGCAAGTGGTATATAATATGTGGTTACTACATAGTATGCATATCTACACATTATGAATTTCATACTAACTTAACATACATCCTTGAAGGCAGACACTTATCAAATATGGTGTTTATTGCATAAGACTTCATTCACACATCTGACTAGTACTTATGGCACCTCAAATCATTAGTTTAAAACACTTGGCTACAATGTAAGTGTGCATGTATCATTCATAACAGTGCTTAATATAAAGAATAAATAAATAAATAAATAATATACAGCTCTGTGGAGTAGTGTTCTTCATTGTTGCAGTGGGATGAAAGCTAGCTCTCGTTAAAAGCTTCGTTGCAAAACTTATCATTTGTGCAGATATTATTAAATGTTTATATATTAGCTCCTCTCTATTTTCTAATATCTCTGAATACAAAAAAAAATACATAAGGCACACTTTGATGAATAAAAGACTGTATTTCTGGTTTGAATGATAGAATATCATTATTATAAACGTTATATAAAAATATCTTTAATTAATACAATATCATTGTCATGACTAATAAACTTTTCACTTCAGCAATGGTTACACGTTGTATTTAATGCAATTTTAAAATGTTTTTACACTTTCATTACATATTTAGCTATGATGAAAAAGAGGACTGTTGCAAAGATTCTATGTTAGAAACAATCTCTCGAGAAGAGGATTGCGAAGTAAGTTTTAAATGCTTGAAAAAAAAAATAGTGATATAATTAGTAGTTTTAATCAGGAACCATACAGTGTATGGATCCTGGTTGTAGTGTTTTTATTCGTTATCATCATTGTTTTATTGTCATATAATTACTCCGAGTAACATATAAAAACATAACCAGTAAGTATAAATACATGATTTTTAATTAATCTACTACGACACATACATATCTATCACAGAGTATTTTTATCATGGTGAGGGATAAGTATTACTATGTAGGAAATCTAAGAGGGCCGTGATTGAATAAAAACGAGCATACATGGATGTTGGAATAGAAGTCACGTCCTTTAAAAAAGTGCAGTGATTCCGAAATATAGTTAAATCTTTGTAGATACGAGTTTCTTTGCGAGAGTGCTTTCATTAAGTGAATGAGAATAAATTTAGTAACATCCTGGGAAAATATTGACATAAAGTTTATGATGATGAACCATGTGACAGTTATTAGAATGCATACCGGAGGGTGGGTAAATAATTGTTACTTTTAATCTGAGGAAGATACATATCTGGAACTTCAGCTACAACAGTTAGCCGAAAAAACAGATAATAGTTAAGATTCCTTTAGGCTGTGATATCTCTCTTATGTTCGTCATCTTTGATCTCTATGATGATAATATTTTGATATGAGTGAGTTTAACTGTTCTCGAGGAACTGAATTGATAGTAACTGTTCAAGCCTAGTTAAATTTTTGTATTTCGGTGTCTTTAACGAATTGAAGTGTTAAGAACTCCGTGTAATCACTGAATCATCTTGTGTCATTCACTCATTCTAACTACCATTAGACAAAAACTCTATTACACCTTACTACTAAGGAAATGAAGTATGACGAAATCATTCAATAGAAACCAAGCGCACACTTTACACCCGTGCTCTGCCTGTAGCAGCTCGCTAGCTTCTTTTGATTTTATTTAATTGAAAACTTTACATATTCTTTTATATATTTCTCACGTATCGTCAATGGAGAGTGTGAATTGGGATTTAAATTATGTGATTATATAATCTGTTTCGTGAGAATACTGTTTGATACCGCTTTATATGAAATGAATGATAAATTTTTAGGAATTATATTCTATTTAATTTTCTAAAAAATAAATATATTTCTGTTAGCCATCCATATAACTTTTAAAATTATATAAGTCGTACACATGAAGGACCTTAGAGATAACTGATTTCCATTATTGACTTTCTAAATTTGTGAAAAAATAAAAATCTCAGTATCGTTTTTTAAAAATAATATACAGACGGAAGAGGCGATTTGTGATCGTAGCTGTCATTAAGAATCATAAAAAAGGAATAAGAATTTAAAAAAAGAAAAAGTTTAAATGAAAAACATCGCAGATAAGAATTCTCTATTTGCATTTCCACCTCCTTTGAGAACTACATGTGTTTTCAGAGTTGCAGACGGAGTTCTTTGGAAATAAAGATGAGATGTCCATCTCAGGAAACGAGGCTTTTCCGTGTTTTTTAAGGGTTGGAATGCAACGTTCTCCTAATGATGAAAAGAATGTTCTCACTGATGCTGGTCATGGTGTTACTTACCATAATAACGCCGAGAGAGAGAGAGAGAGAGAGAGAGAGAGAGAGAGAGAGAGAGAGAGAGAGAGAGAGAGAGAGAGAGAAAACGAACCCATCTCAACTCTCAAGCCTAAGAGACTGCTTTTTTTTTTTTTTTTTTTTTTTTTTTGCTATGT
This sequence comes from Palaemon carinicauda, assembly GCF_036898095.1. Taxonomy (NCBI): domain Eukaryota; kingdom Metazoa; phylum Arthropoda; class Malacostraca; order Decapoda; family Palaemonidae; genus Palaemon; species Palaemon carinicauda. The sequence continues at coordinate 13,497,235 of NC_090729.1, forward strand.
GTTGATGAATTTTCCCAAACGCTTGAATTTTACTTTACATATTTCAAATACGAGTTTAATACTCACTATACACGATTATTGGAAAATATTTTTGAATGATATATTATGTTTCTCGAATTCTTTTGGTTTAATCTTGAAAATATACAGGACAAAGGTTACTTTTCACAAAAGCTATACTACAGGATATCCAAAGCTGATTTTATTATGGCCCTATTCTTCCTCCTAATAATATTTATTTATTTATCATTTTTTTTTTTGCAAAAGCTAACATCGGATATAAATTTCATTTATTATCATACATTATGTAGCCAAGTTTTGCCCATCTGTCATATTAAATACAATTTGCATAAATTTTTCTGTGGACATCAGCTACATTGTCTGATGTAACTGGAAATAATTTTTTTTTCTTGTTTTTTTCTTTTTAAACTAATATCTGTTAGGATCATTTCATGAGTACACATTTTCTCATCTTCATCATCAGCATCATCATCTATTGACGCAAAGGGTCATGGTTAGATTTCGCCAGTTCTCTCTATCATCATCCCCTACTTCACGCTTCATAGCTCTCAGCTATATGAGCTTGGGTCTTCTAAGTCTCCTAGTGCCATGTGGAGCACAGCTGAACCTTTAGTGAACTAATCTCCCTTGGGGAGTGAGAAGAGCATACCCAAATCATCTCCATCTACCCCTCACCATAATATCATCCACATATAGCACTCGAGTAATCTCTCATAGTTTCACTGTCTATGTTTCTGTTATTTGTATTCAATGATACAAACTGTTAATTAAAAGTTTGATATTTGGTACGATGGTCATGTAGTTTCTCGGTATTTGTGATAAGGAAAATGGAAGGTATAAAAGAGAAAGAAAAAACGGAAAATAGAGGGGAATAGTTTTAAAGTTTCAATTATTGGAGATAAACAAATACTTTTCTTTTTTCTTATTTTTATCATTGAATTATTTCAGTCTACTTATTCATGATTTCCAATAGTTTATATTTTCATTTCTTATATATGTAGGCCTATTGATATATTGACTAACGCAAATAAACGCGTTCCTTGATCATCCCTATCTATCGGGTATAGAACTAACTAACTTGAATAAATTCTAGTGTCTATATCTATTCCTATTTGCTGGATTTACAGCCTAATCTACTATATTATTTCGAGAATTGCTTGGATCTTGCATGATTGATTGGTGTTGATAGGTGTCTTTTCAAGTACTGCTAATGCCATGTCGAAAGAAGCTCATTGATAATTTCTTCACATATGCAAGGTTTTTTCTTTAGAAAAGTGGATCTAAAAAAAAACTATTACCCATTCCTTTATTCCTATTCGACTCGAACCCAATACCCCTATACTGAGGATCTCTCTTTTCTAAATTACACTGATAGATGCCAATATAGAAACTTTTGTCTTGCTATATTGAGCATATTGTAGAGCTGCAGTGAAGGAAGATCTGAAAGCATATTGTTAGAATTTCTTATAATTTCAGCCCCTTTTAGCAGTACCAGTCGACAATGATGCCAAAAACCTATGAAGGTGAACTAGAATTCATTGAATGCAGCAAAAACCTTTTCTGGTGTTTTAAAAGCCAACATTCACGTTCATATATGGAATTTTAGATTTCTGATTACATATTGTTAGTAGTTTTGTTACGTTCATAATTGCCGATAAAGAATCTCGAGTAGGGAGTTATTTTGATATAATTAGAGATATGCTAATTCATCTTGGTCATGCTTCACTTCATTCTAATATGTTTAGACTATTTCTTTCTGTACCTAACCTACAACCTAATCGCAATTTGATAGACTTCAATACTTCCCCTAATTAATTGGGCATATATCACCTGTTTCCACTCTTTGATACTGATGATAGGCACTACTTATCTCTTGAATATTCATTCGTGAAGTTTTCCTTGATACTTATGTATGTCCTTCCATGGTGGACGCAGGTACTTTAAAGAGTGCGAATAATATCATGAAAAAAAATAGTCTCCCTACCCTAAAAAGATTAGGATTAGTGTTATCTTATATATGAATACTTGAGAAACATTAATTCAGGATCTGGAATTTTGATCAACTATTTAACTCTCTTAATTGGCATTAAATTTCCATAATCTCAGAATCAGTTTAGAGAGCTCTTATTAGACTTCCATATAACTTTTTCAATCTCTGTGATATATATGACAATAACATTTCCACAGATTTTATCCTTAATTTTTTTTTTTTTGGGGGGGGGGAGCATCTAGTTTCTTCAAGTGTAACATGTCTTGATTGCGTCTATTCCAAACACGTACCGTTTCTAACAACTACATGCTACATAATTTCTGATTCTTCATGATGAATAAAATTATATCTCTCACTTTAAAATCCTTTCAAGGTGATAATATTGAGCTATTATTTTGTTTTGTTTTATTCTTCACTTTTCTTTCAACAAAAACACACTAGTTTTTTATATCATTTAAAAATTTATATAATTTATATCATTGTAAAAGGATTACATGCACCGGTATCATGATGGCTACATATAATCATCCTTCAATATTTGTGGTTCTATTTTCATTGATTCGTTATTTGCTATACAGAGAACCGCATATCATATTAAATAAAAATCAATATATTCGCGGTTTCGCAATATGAACAACCCTGCTCCAGTGCTTCTGGCTTGCTTCACGCTATTTCCCTCTCCCCACAAAACAACACTAATTGAGAGCAATGAGATTCAATTTCTAAATACAAACTATATTTTGTATAAATCACTTATCTTTAATTGCGATCTTCATTGATCATCGATTAAGATGTAGTATTTAAATCAATTTCGTGTATAATAAATTAATCTCGTCGTTGGCAAAATTATATGGATGCTCTAATACACAATTGTGATCTTTTCTTTGATGAATTAAGTACCTAATGTATTTAATTAAAATGTATTGAATAAAAAAGACTAAAAACTTGGTTAGCTCCTTGTTGTGAAATCTATTGCTAGAAAATATATATATATATATATATATATATATATATATATATATATATATATATATACAAATATATATATATATATATATATATATATATATATATATATATATATATATAAATATATATATATATATATATACCTGTTAATTTCCGATTTTTTTGGTACTTAGAATTGAAATCAACCCTTCTTCACCATTGTAGATAATTGGTAGGTTTGTGACTTGTCATTCGATTAATGATAAACTTTACACATTTAAACGTGTTTTTCATATTTCAAATAAGCCATATATAATAAATCTTGAAAGTCTGGATTCTCTTGACAACTCGGGATCAGAGCCCCAGGCAAAATCACTCAAAAACTATAGTATCTGTCCGTCCAGGCGTCGAACCTTGGTCCAGGATACTTGTGTGACATTGACCATACCACTCAGTCACAAAGAAAGATAAAAGTCAACGACAATTCTTCTGTACATATAATTGTCGATTTCAGGTTTTTTAAACTTAGAATTGATATATATATATATATATATATATATATATATATATATATATATATATATATATGTATATCTACATACCTATATATATATATATATATATATATATATATATATATATATATATATATATATATATATGTGTGTGTGTGTGTGTGTGTGTGTGTGTGTGTTTGTGTGTGTTAGTCTGTGTGTGTGTGTATGTGTGTGTGTATTATTATAAGTAGTTAAGCTACTACCCTAGTTGGAAAAGCAAGATGCTATAAGCCCAAGGGCTCCAACAGGCAAAAAAAAAAAAGCCCAGAAAGAAACAAAAATAAAGAAATGAATAACGATATAAGAAACAATGAAAATTTAAATAAAATATCCTAAAAAACATTAACAACATTAAAACAGGTATTTGATTTATAAA